>NC_062545.1:135351689-135651689 GCF_016906955.1 Phacochoerus africanus
GGAAACACGAAAACTCATCAGTCCCACTGACGGGGGCCTATGGTGCTTGGGGCAGGGGTTATTGGGTGGCCTCCAACTCATGCAGTGCAGATTTTTGTCCACTAGAGACTGATCTCTGCCCAGTAAACATGTCACTTAAGGCTTCACAGTTAAGACTTGAACTATGGTCTCATAGGTGAGAGGCTAGCATTTCATCCACTAAGCCGTTTAGCCTTTTCCTTTGAAGGAAGATTGATTTTAAAAAAGCTATTAGCCTTCAGTGATTTATCTCATCAGATCATCTTCATTTTCTTCTGCTTATAATAAGACTATATTATATAGTTTTATTCTTCAGTTAATTCAGTGAGACTATCTGAAAGGGAAATACATGAGAAACATAAAGAAGGCAGAGATAATAGAAAATTATCAGCAACACTGAAATGAAAATGTTAACAGGAGAAACAAAAGAAACTGAGCAAATGTTATCACGGATCTCAGAGATACAATAACAAAAGACATAATGGTCCTATATAACCCAGTTTTACAGAAAAACTTTCTGTGTGTCACATTGATTCTAGGGCCATATACTACACTAATGTCATAGACTCTACCTTCCTTTTTCTAGTGGAAAGACAAAGAGGACAGTTTTCATATTTTGCATTGACTAAAATATAAGCTAAGAAATCAGTGGTAATTAATTCACATTGAGCATATATTCAGAGGTGCACAAGAAACAGCAATTTTCAAGGAAATTGCAATACACATTCTGTTCTGAGCCTGAAATTAGACATTTTATTTATTTTTAGTGAAAAATGTGTTAAACAGTAACTTGTTCTGCTGCCTTATCCTGAATCCCTTTAAAGTGAGCTAGAAAACCAGTTGCTTTCTGTACTGAATCATGTTTGATTTATTGCATTATCCTGATTGAGTTTCTACTTTGGAAAAAGTGTTACATTTTTGTGAATAATGTGTTAGCATTAATGACTTTAATTCATTCTCCATAACTTTATGGCAGACACTAATTTACATTTCTTCTGGAGTACCTGACAGCAAAAGAAGGTCTGGCATTTTCTTCCTTCCTTCCTTCTCTCTCCTCCTACTCTTCCTCCCTCCCTCCCTTCCTTCTTTCCTTCATCCTTCCCTTTCTCTCTCTCTCTCTCTTTTTTTTTTTCATGCATCCCACCAGGCTTAGTGGGAGAGGAGGGTGTAAGAACACAGGTGTCTGTTTTGAGGACTGTGGGCTTTTCCCCACCCCTCAACCCCATGCTGCCCCACCCCTACACTTATAAGTACATTGCAAGTTAAACCAAAGGCTTAAAATAATATTTCAGTATTTGATGAGACTAAGCAACAAATCGTCATCAGTCTCTGACAATTTGAGGGCTTATTTAACACTCCTGGTTGAAATTCCTTTTGTTTCAGGTACTGTTAGTTATTGAAGTTGGTGTTTGGGCAGGTGAGGCTAACTCAACAATGGCAAGTTCTGACAACTTGATTCTAAGGAAATCAAAGCAGTTGAACTTGTCAAAGCTCTTGTTCTAAACTTCCTGAACTGGTCAGTAAAGATACTGTGTAAGAAGACTTGACATAACAGAAATAAAAGACTGGAAAAATATTTGCGCCAATGAAGTTACCTTTCTATGATTTTTGAACAAAACGAAAGTGATAATAAAGTTAAGTCTTTAGTAGCTAGTTATAAATCCCCTTCCTAGGTATTTCACAGTACGCAATGACTAGGTTTAATATCTTTTCTCTCATTTTTCAGTCAGGTTCTAATTTCCTCAGCCCACTGTAGTTAAATACAAAGACATCTCTTAATTGCTTTTCCTTATCTGGATTAACTCTGATATTTGCAAAATGAATTTTGATGGGACTTGGGGAAGCAAGGTTGCTGTTAAAGGTGAGGGAAATAACAAGGAGGTAAAGCAGTGATTACTGAAATTCAAGTGTGGTGCAACTTTGCAAAAGTGAAAAAATTTGACTTTGGGAAGGGAAAGAGAATGAAGAGGGTGTCTGTTGCCTCTTACTCTCAACTTCTCTCTGGTTCAACTCAAGTGTGGGGAAAGAATTCTGGATTGCAGTTTATTGTCTCTCTGTCTTACCTTGATTCCTTAGTGTGCAAAATTTCATTAGTCTGTTCATCTCTTCTCCCAATTTCAAGCTCACTGAAATACCCATTCTTTTTGTATTTTCTGAGTGAGTCTTTCCATAATGGTATCAAAATCACCTTATTCCAGTGACTCTTGGTTATTTCCTTTTATCTCATCTATCAGGAAAAAGAAGGATAAAAGATGATGAGCCACAATAAAAAATGGTCAATTGCCCTAGGTTTGTGAACTTTAGAAAACTCTGAAAAAAAAATGTTTGGCTTGATTAGCTTTTTTAGGTTGGGCTCCTTAAGATAAAACATCCTATCCAAAGAGCTTTAAGTTGCATTTCCTACAAAATTCATATTTTCTTATATGTCAAAATTATTCCCTAATAGTGAAAATGTCTTAGTAGTAGGTAAAATAATAATTGGCTGGGTTTTACTGACATACCCTAATCTGACCTCCCATCCCTGTAATAATATGGCATGCCATAATCAAATATTAAAATATGTTAGAAGTTAGTGAAAAAAGAACAGAATACAACTGAAAAGACATGCAGATCTTTCTTTTTGCTCTATTAACCAAAGACACATTTCTTAGCCCTCTCTGCTTATGTCCATTAAAATATTGCAGTAAATTTGAAAATAAGATGGCCTCAGTTGATAAGAGAGCCTACTCATTTTAAACTCTAAGCGGAAGCAGCAATAAGGAGAGAAAAATTAAGACTTGAGGGTTACAGTGTCTCAAATCAAACATACTCCAAAACCTGTCAGAGTCATCTCCTTTGTGAAATGGTACAGGATTTTGATGGGCAAATGTTCTAATGGTTTAGTCCTTGTGCTACTCTTTATTGATCTTTACTGGGCCAAACATAAAAGGAAACTTCGGTTCCTTATGGAGTTCTGAATTCTTGGCATTATATCTGGCTCCTTTACTCACTTACTCCTTCCTTTGCACAGCCATCATTTCCCCAGCCTCAGAAGGCAGGGCTTGTTTTCTGCTTCGGATTTCTCCCAGTGGTCTTTGTGGCTGTCATCATGGTGCTTCACAGGTGGCATTTCAGGTCTTCCTGCCAACCTCCATCATCCTTGCAGTCTGTCAGACCTCTTGGTTATATACTATCCCTCCTGACTTTACCCAGGTCCAATGCATGCCAATCCCTGCTGCTCTGTAGGCCATGAACTGATATGATTTGCCTCAGTTCTGAAAGAATAATCCCATAATGAATGAATGTGACTGTAATATCAGTGGTTTGGAAGGGAATTATTCTACCAAATAGAAGATGCTGAAAATTATTTGTGAACCAAATTTTAATAATTTGTTAATTAAATTGTTAGGTTAGATGTCACAAGATGCTTATGTTTGCCAAAATCTGTGGCAGGATTTTTTTTGGTGGAATCTCTAAGCATAACTATTACTGTATTCCAAGCAGCACTAAGTCTAGGTGATACCCATTTTTGGAACCATAGAGGCATCCAACCAGTTCATACAGGATTGTCTCTAGATCCAGTTGAACACAATTTCTGGGCCATTCCTCTCTGCCTCTGCCAAATCTAAATTTCCTCTGGCCTCTTGCAGGAAATTCGTAACTAATATTTTCTTCCTACCTACTTGCATATTTTACACCTTATTTGAACTTGTGGTGTTTGGAAGCCAGGTGTGGTTTTTTTCTCAGAAGGTAGCAGGGTAAGTCCTGCAGTTTTAACAAGCACGTAGTAGACATTTCTTAGGGGGTCTGATTAACTCTCAATGGGTAACAGCATGAATCAAACTTATACAATGTGATCAAGAGCAAAAGCCACTCCAAATAGACAAGGTACATCCTTGAAAGTTTCCCCAGTAATAGTCTCATTAGACTTAAGAACTCTTCTCCCTCGTATGGTGATACAAATTGACCCAAATTACTGATTAGGTCCTATTAAATCTGTGATAGTTGATTTAGCCCAATCTTTAAATTATCCTCTTATGTTGTAGTCCTCACTTTCCAGCTTCCAAAAAGGACGATTCTCATCTCTCACACTCAAAATACAAACTGTCCATGCTTAAAATAAAAGGTTATTGATGGAAATTAAGAATTGCGTCTGGCAGCACAAAAACCCATGCTCAAAGACAGGTGCAAATAAATGATGATATAAAAGCCTGGTGAGTTTGACTGTTTACCAGAAACAGCTCTGCAAATTTTGCCTGTGGAAGTTTACTTTTCACCTGGCCTTTACTTGTTCCCTTTTTAGGGGCATGGAAAGTGAACATTAGGTTAAGAGAAGTAATAAAAAAGAAAACAAAACTGTAAACCCAATTAATTAAAGGCTTGTCTTTGACTGTAAGTGACAGATGTATTTGAACAGGGTGATTCTGCCTCAGTTACAAAGGCATCAAGGCAATATTCTTCCCATGCTTTCAGCGGTCTCTCAGGTAGAGTGAGTCAGTGAGTGCTAAGCACACAAGTGAGATGTATGGTTTTCAATGTCATTTCCAATCTGATGTTTAAACTTGGTGTGTAAAAATACCCTCTTCAGAGTAATTTTTTTTTCTTTCAACAAAATAGAAGAACCTAACCATGTGGAAATTATAGTTAGGTCACCATATTCAGAGAATTAAGCCTCCTTGCTTTTGATGAAGTTGTAGCCTCTTAAAATGTAGAAACTAATGCCTTAGAATATCATATAGTTCTTTCAACTGATTCTTATCTAGTTAGAATCTAGAATTCAGATGTTTTATTCTTCTGTTTTTCTAATTCCCATTCTTTGGATCCCTTTATAGTGTTTCCCCCTTTACAGAGTTTTCCAGCTTCCACTAGCATGGCTCAGCCTGTGCCCTCTAATTGGTCCCTGTCTTCTTGTACCTCTCAAGGAGCATGGCTGCATCCACAACCAGCATCTCCCAATCCCCCCTGCATCCCATAGTGATACACAGCAAATGCTGTGTCTTCTGTGGCTCTGACCACTGTAGAGCTTGGCTTTACTCAACCTCTGTTCCACTCCCTGCTTCAGCTTTGACCTTTTTGTCTACTTTCTACCCCCAGCACTTCCATGATACAACTTTCTTCTCTGATGGTGGCTGTGTTTTACTTGTTTCCTTCATTGTCTTTGTCTTCCTAGCTCCTTATTCCCTCTCCAACCCACTGTTTTCTGTTTCTACCCTGCCACTTTATAGACCATGTTTTCAAAAGTCACTAATGACCTATTTGTCAGACTCAATAACATTTGCATGGCTTCTGACGATTTTGACCATCCTTCTTTCTCATTCTCTCTCTCTCTTTTTTGACTTTCTAACTCGATAATACCTTTTCTTTGTTCTCTTCTTATTTCTGAAATGCTGACAGTGATTTGCCAGTGAATGTCTTTAAAAAACCTCTGATGTACAGTGTTTTTTTTTTTTTTTTTTTAATGGCCACAACCGGCAGCATATGGAAGTTCCCAGGCTAGGGACTGAATCCAAGCCATAGCTGTGACCTACACCACAGCTGTGGCAATGCTGGATCCTTTAACCCACTGTGCTGGGCCAGGGATCAAACCTACACCTCCTCAGTGATTCAAGCTGCTATAGTTGGATTCTTAACCCATTGTGCCACAGCAGGAACTCCCTGATATATAGCATTTTCTGATTTCCATGGCACAAATACTCTCTCCATGGTCTGATTCAAGCTATCAATGTAAAATCACTGAATGTGGAATTGAGAAGAGATGTAAACAATTACATCTTCAACTGGTACAGGCCAACTCCAGCATACCACAAATTCTTGGTCTTCTTTTATTAGTTGACCCTCAAAATAGGAATTTGAAAGAGTGGTTTCCAAGTTAGAGTGAGTATATTCTAAAGATAATCTAATGGAGTATGAAAAGAATATGAGAAATTCTATTTATATTTGATTTTTGTCCTTTTCAAATTTTTATCTTCTGTGGGTTTTTTATACACATATTATATGAGGAAAATATGCATTGATATATGTGTATATTATATATGTGTGTGTGAGTAGTATTCATTGGAGTCTTACTATATACTAGGTGTATGTTGGGTTATTTCTTACTGTAATCCTTTAAGTACCGAAGTCCAGAGAAGCTAAGTAACTAGCTTAAGATGAACTATATTTAAAATAAGCAAATATGTTGACGGTGCATCCTAATTTTTAAGAAATTGATGAATTAAGCAATCAAAAAATTTTGGAGGTTGTAATCTGAATCTTGGCTTGCTCTTCACTCTATTTACTCCTCCCATATTACCTCATATGCACTGATGGTTTTATTAAACATTCAGAAGCATTTTATTTAAATTTTTTTCTCCAGTCCTGGAGAGCTTTAGACCTAAATTTCTAAAGCCTTCTGGTAGCCCAATATGTCGAAGGCATAATGAGAAGACTTCAGGGCTCATGTATTGAGTTTTTTTGCTAGTATAATTGATTCTAATTATAAAGAAAGTTAAATTTCCAGAAAAATGTCAAAAACATAACATTTAAAGATATCACTTGTTGTAATATATATTTATGAAAATCCATTTTGTAGGGCTCTAAAAAGTTAAATCAAATACATTCCAGACTTCAGTTTCCTCATCTATAAAGCTTAAGAGTTGAACTTAGTGATTTCCTTGAAACTCTTTTTATCCTTGATTCCTAGTAATACCCCATAGTATTAGTGTTTTCAGTGTAAAATGATGCTTCTACCTAAGTTACCAATCAATAGCAATTCACTGGTTTGTGGACATATGTGCTTAATAAATGGAATTCTGATTTTCTTAACATTAACGCTTTTAAAAATGGTTATGTGTGTATGTTCCAGAGAGGACCTCTGACTTGTGACTTGGAAGTGACTCTTAATTTCAAGATAGTAGGTCTCAAATGAGAGGCTATTTAAATATATCTTGGCAAATGTTCAGATTGATAGGTCTCCAAGACAATTTATAGTAAGCTATTTAGGAAGGAATGCAGTGTACCCTTTGCGCTTAACTGCAGTTCATAAGGGAAATCTGGGTCCGTAAAACATTTGGTGATTGCTAAGCTTTTGACACTTGCTTGCAAATCCTATTGTATGTTTGTATAGTCTTAAAAATACAAAAACATATTAAAATGTAAAGGGGCAGGGGAAACATAATATTGAGAGTTTATTTCACAATCTCTTGTTGGAGTACCAGCTACTTCCAGTGTACTACAGTTTTCTTAGAGGTACTTTTCCTTCCTCTTCTTTACTCTCAGTCTTCCTACTTTCAGAATAAATTAAGGATTCTTACTTGAATGAAATAAAAACATTTATGACTCCAACAAAGATGATTTTGGAAATAGAGGGTAAAACTTTAATTTCTTGACATGTACTGATTTACAAGATTTTGATAAAAATAAGTTCTATAATTCCATAATTGTCACCTTGTAACGTAATATGTTAAAATAGCTTCTTTGCATCTAGATAATGTTTAACCTTTGCAGAGTCTCTCACTTAGAAATGAACTGAAATTTTCTTCATTGATCTATTTGAACATTATGAGGGGTACGAATTAATCTCTTATTTCCTTTAGGGGAAACTTATTTTATTTCCAAAGTTATTTTTCAGTGAACAGTGTAAGCAAATCCAGTTGGTTGTGAAAATGAGAAAATCCTTTTAGCTTTTGGTATGTATACTGGAGAAAAGATTTGCTTTTAAAAATGAGATTCTCATGATAAGATGTCTAAATATACTGGGTCATTTCTGAGTGTATGTTTGTAATTACTAGCATTTACTGTCCATATCCTACAGAAGCTGCAGTGAATTGTGCAATCCCAGTTTATCCACATATAAAAGGGGGTGAATGGGAGCTGGTAGAAAAAAAATTTGAAGGAATATCCATCCATGCCTAAGGAAGATCTTAAAATTTGACTGACTTTGCTTGCCACTAGAGCTGTGTGAAAGTTAATATTTTTAGTCCACAGAGATTTATGCAAATTATTTTTTATAAGTCTTGGCCATATGAGTTCATGTCCCTCGAGTGTCATCAGAAATTCTGATTTGTATTAGCTGGAATTCCCAGAGCTAAATTAATCCAAAATGGCTGAAAGGTACCAGGGAGACTTTGTGCTCAGGAAACATATTTCTTAGAGGAAGGAAAATGAATTTGATTGCTATTTTTTTTAAGCTATAAGAAAAGTACTTTCTCATTTTACAAAACCAAATAATACAGATGTTTATAAAGTAAAAACCTGATGTTCCATAATCAAACACTGGAGTTAATCTGTACTAATAACTTTTTTTCTTTTTTTTTTTTAACAAAAAATGGGATCAATTTGCCTTTATTGTTGTATAACTTGCTTTTATTTATTTAAAAATATGTCATTGATTCTTTCTGGGCTTATGCACATGAATCATATCTAATATACATTTACACATTTCTTGAGAGAAGGATATTAGGATTATTTCTAATTTCTTTGGACCATGACCAACTATAATAAATACTGTTTTTCTTATCCCTTAATGCTTTCATGCTGCTATTTCTGAAGGCTTGGTACCAGAAACAGGGTTGTTTGATTCATTTAACATCTTTACAAATGCTGTTATAGAAGTACTTTATAAAACATTCTCATTATTTAAGATCCTGATCTCCACATGTTAAAAAATCCTGGGTTGGAAACCAAGTGGAGCTCAGCTAGACCTGGTCTTCAGATCAAGGAGTGGTTATGTATTTGTTCATTGGGTTTAATTGCCTGACCAAGAGCAGCCAACTTTGTGAACTAAGGCAATGCATATCTGTGGAAATGAAAACCACTGAATCACTTATGCAAGTTTAATTTGGCTTTATGAATATTTTTAAACATCATTCAAAAGGAAACTATAAATAATCTTCCTTGAGTATAATTTTTCTCTTATGGAAAATAATACACACCTCACAGATTGGGTACGTTATTGCCTACTGCCATTCCTGATTTATATCAGTGCTGTTCTGCGTTTTTATGCTCTGTGGAATATTTTGTGAGTTAATAAATTTGCACTGGCACATCTATACACTATCACAGGTAGGAGACACACTGCTCCAAGGCAACTGGGCAAAAATAAACCATGAAGAAATTAATGTTAAGATTTGGGGTAAAACAATGTCACTGAGAACAAAATCTCTTTTGTTCTGCTTATCACTATTTTCTGGGCTGATTCTGTTGCCCCCAATCTATGCAGGAATGTAAAAATTACTCTCTAGCTTTTCCTTCCTATGTTTTAGGCCAAAACGACTACCTCTTCTATTTCTTTCATCTTTTGGTTTAATGTAAGAAGAAATGAAAAATCTTAGGGACAAGAGAACTTGTTTAATACCAACAGCAGCTATGATTTTGCCATTGGGATTCTGAAAATTAGTTCCAAATTCTAATGAAACAAGATAATTAGATAAAAATAAGTACTGATGTCCTTCATGCCCTTCAGTGAAATTGCGTCATTGCACTGATGATGTGATTGGTGTCTTTCTAAACTCCCCAGCATGGAAGCAGCAGACACTCTTGAGGCCTGGGTACACTCAGAGAAAGGTTTGGATGAACACAATAACTGTTTTTAATGTCTTTTAGTTGTTCATTTTAGACATTCCAAAGAGCTAATTTTCAGCACATGCACAATTAAGACTTTAATTTAATTAAGTTTCTGTGGTAGAGAGTTATAAGCCAATTGTTTCCAGTGCTGCTTCTTACCATTCCATATCTTGGTCCCTAGTTAAGCACTGATCAGGTCCCAGCTGGGGCAATCAAGGCCCTAGTCATTTCATTACTGTGCTCAAACAGAAAATGCAGTAGGTGGTCTTAGAGTGACTCTTTTTTGATATGATATTTTTTATCTTGCCCTACTTCTTTCTACTTTCAGAGGGAATTAAGGCACATTCTTAATAGTATTAATCTTCATTCTTACCACACCCCCAAGAGGAAGAAGCCAAATCTTATGTCAGGATTATTGCAGTAATTTTCAAACTTCTCTCTTTGCTTTAACCTAGTCTCCATGGTTACTGATATACAGAACTAGTTGGTCATCTTACTCCCTTGCTTTTTTCCCTGATTCCCTTTTGCCCATGGGATAGAGTTTGAACTCTGCTTGTGGCAGGTAGGAGCTGCCATGGTCTCAATCCTCTCCCAGTCTTTTCTTTCAAATATACCCCTTTGCCTAATAAGCTCCAGTCATAAGAGATTGCTGTGCATGTCCCAGAATTCCCCAGTATTGTAACTTCTTCCACATAGTCTTTCTTAAACACTTTCATCTAGATTACCTTTCTTCACCCTAACACCCCACTCCCGGGGAATTTGTCTCTTAGTTCCTTGTGCCCACCTGAATCTATGAGTATTTTAATCGTAACAACTATTAACATCTCATTAACTATATTTAGATGTCTGTTTTATATTTCTAGGCAGTAAGTGCTTCATTGACAGAAGTAAAGCTCATTTTTATTTTTATTTACTTTTTATTTTTTTGCTTTTTAGGGCCACACCTGTGGCATATGGAGGTTCCCAGGCTAGGGGTCCAATCAGAGCTACAGCTGCCAGCCTACACCACAGCCACAGCAACTCTGGATCTGAGCCGTGTCTGCGACCTGCACCACAGCTCACAGCAATGCCAGATCCTTAACCCACTGAGCGAGGCCAGGAATCGAACCCACAACCTCATGGTTCCTAGTCGGATTTATTTCTGCTTCACCATGACGGGAACTCCATAAAGTTCATTTATATACTGCCACGTCTCACCTACAGTAGGCAATGATTAAATGGCCAAATAATGAATAAATATTAATATCTCCTTTGCAACTAAAGGGAAACCAGACCTAGTTATCAGAGTCATAATAGGATTTTGTGTATGTCCACTTGTCTTTTTCTTTTGTCTAATACCAAAAAGGATTTACAGCAATTAAAAGGTATGCACACTCTAACAGGATGATAAATAAATAATGGTGGACCTTAGGATAAAATAAATTAAGAGGAATTGTAGAATCATGTTTGAATCTATTGTAGACTTGTAGAATAGACTTGTATTAATTCCAGGAAATAATTTTTTAGCCACAAGCAACTGAACCCTTATTTACACTGTTAGGAAAAGCAAGAAGTAGACTAGAAATTCTTCAAAGAGTAATAGGGGATTTACTAAAGAATTTGTAGGTTTAGAAAAGAAGGTGGACATAGAAATCAGAGAGAATATTTTGAAAGGGAATGTAAATCAGTGAAATCAAGTATATTACACTCTTGAAGTTATATTTATAATATTAAATTTATCTAAGTTTCAGAGTTTATACATCTTAGAATAATAGCATCTCATTGTTATTGGTTAAGGCCTGAGAATATACATTCGATAGTAAACTATAATTTTTACTTTGTTCTCAGGAACCTTATTACCCTAAGGTTCTCAGGAATCCTTAACTTAAAATTTTTGAAACATATTCAGGAGTCTTGCCATCAAATACAACATGAAGGAGAAATTAGACTTGTATTAATTCCAGGAAATAATTTTTTTCTTTGAATAAGGGAAAAACAAAATTTGATTTGCTTTTCTTTGAAATATCACTTTAGCTAGTTATCCGTGCTGTTTCACTGTTGTATTTGTAAGACATTTAAGACCTTAAAATCTGAAAAGTTCAGAGAAGCTGAGAGAAAAGAAACTGTGTGGAATTTGAAGGGACAGCTAAGAATGAAAGCCAAGAGATTATTCTAAAACACAGTGATTATTGTATTTTATATAAAAAATTTTGTTATGATGACAACTCCAAATGATAGAATTTGTCCTACCATCAAATCTAAATAATTATACCTCAATTATTGGGAGAAGATTAAACATCTGGATTTACTGTACAAAACTTAGAAGTAAAATATTTAAATTCTAAGCATAAACTTTAATCACACTGCACACACTTCCCAAGTTGCGATAAATTCAAGTAGTTAAAATTTATCATGATCAGTGATTATCTGATTTGCATATACCCTTATTTAAAATACTATTGATGTGATTGGCTCTCAGGTAGAGGAAAGGTACATATATCATAGGGGTATTATAGCTGCTTTCAGAAAGGATGATGAACCACATTTATTCAGTTCATGAAGTTTTGAATTGAAGGGAGGCACAAAATTAAGTGACACTCTTATAAAAAGCTCTAGTTAAATTTTAGGTAAATATTTAGTACTTTAAGAACCCATGCTTCCTTGGAAGTAGCACTAAACCTGTTTCTTTGTTGACAATTAAGGCTGATGTTCAAATACATATTCTAATTTCAGCTTTTGAAAAGTGAAAATCTCTGGTGAGCTCTTCTTCAGGCAATCATCAGAGTTTCCATCTTTCAAAGAAAAAATGTTTTTTTCTCTTTCCACATTTTGAGTTACAGAATTTTATATTCACTCAGCTGTGGGAAAAGAAAATGGGAAACATATGACCAATTTATTTCAATATTTTGAGCAAAAGAATGTTTTTAATTAGAAGTTTTCAAGGAAACCCCACCCACAATATTTTCTAATAGGTTATAAAGCTGAGATCGCCTCCATTGGACTCTAACAAGGCTGTCAGCTGCCAGGTGTGGGCAATAACCTACCTTTTTTTCTTCCTGTATCTTCCTATTCTTGTCATCTCTCTTTATATGTGTTAGAGATGAGGAAGAGAGATGGATCTGGTGAGGGCAGGGGCCTGGAGATGGAAGGAGGAAGTCAATTCCCCACTGAATTCTTTGAATTGATTTTGAGTACAATGTAGAATGTTAGAGGCAGTAGCTGAAATGCCATTTTAGTAGAGATTTTGAAAGACTCTGGGAGTACTCATTGTGGTTCAGCGGGTTAAGAACCCAACATAGGGTCTGTGAGGATTCGGTTCCATCCCTGGCCTTGATCAGTGGGTTAAGGATCTGGTGTTGCCACAAGTTGCAGCATAGATTGCAGATGCAGCTGGGATCTGGGTTGCTGTAGCTGTTGTGTAGGCTGACAGCTGCAGCTCCAATTCAACCCCTTTCCTGGGAACTTCCATATGCTGCAGGTACATAGCTAAAAATAAAGAAAAAAAAAGAAATGTCTTTATTGAGAATGCAGGGGGAAAAAGATAAATAAAGGTATTCTTTGTAAAAAAAAAAATCTTTATTAAGACCATATTGGTGATAAACTCTCTTAGTGTTTGTTTAAAAGAAATATTTCCATTTTACTCGAATTTTTAAAGGAAGTTTCATTGCATATAGATCTCTGGGTTGTTAGATTTTTCTCTAAGTTCTTTAAAGGTGTCTTTTCATTATGTTTTGGCTTTGCCCTCCTTTTTAATTTAACAAGGCAGTTATCCATCTTACTCATTGATTTGTAATCTCCCTGGTTGCTTTTAGGATTTTATCTTCATCTTTAGTCTTGCAATTTCAAAATAATTATTCTAGGTATGCATTTATTTTATTATGTCCTGGTTGTTCATAATTCTAAGTGAAGATTCTTGTCATTCATCAACTCTGAGGAAGTCTCATAATATTCTCATTAAATACCGTAATTTTCCCATTAAAGAAAACTTCTCTAACACAAATTATATATCTGTTAGAATGTATCACTGTATTCTTTAGAAGTTCTTTTTATTCTCTTTTGTTCTCCTTTTCTTTTCCTTTCTGTACTATATGTCTGGTTTCTTCATTTTAAATTCCAGTTCTCCTCTTCTCTCTTCAGCTGTATCTTAGCTACTGGTTTGTTTATTTATTGAGCTTTCAAAATTTCTTCAGGTGGTTTAGTCTTCTTTTCTAGATGTTCTATTTGATTATTTTCCAAATATCATTTCTAACAGTTTAAATTATTTTTTCTTTCATACTTTCAATTATTTTTTACTTTTTAAATGATATTAATTTTACTTATACTTAAATTATTAATTATACCAATAATTTTCATATCTTAAAGATTTTTAAAATATATTTATTCTGTTTAATTTTTCCTGAAGTCTCTTAACCAAGGCATATGAAATTCTCTTTATTTTGGGTTTTATTTTTGTTAGTTCACATTAGTTGTAAATGATACTTGATTGCTGAGTTGAAGATGAATGTCTCCAAAAAGGATTTATGTTTGCTTTTTCTGAAAGCAGACACTGAGATGAAATTTGGAGTGCAAGACATTTATTAAAGATTAAGTAGCACTTGGCAGAGGGAGAAGCCAAACTATGATGTAGACCAGACAAAGTTTTGGACAATCCAGTGGAGGGCCCTGGAGAAAATATCATCTATCAGAGTTGTCTTGCAATGGGTTGTAAAGGCTAGACTTTTATACTTTTACTTGCTCAGTTACCAAAATGGGCTATTCCTCAGGTGAGGTGTCCCTCTGTAGCTGAGGTATATCCTGAAGATTGCTGCTACCACAGTATCTGCAGCAAGTTTTACCTTCCAGGGGGATGTGGGAAGTCTTTTCCTGTCTGTCACATTGGAGAAACAAATGTATGAATTACTGAGACAACCCAGGAGCATTGTGTGTGTGTTGGATGAGAAGAGGTTTTAAAGTTCAATCCTCTGGCATTTATGGGTTGACAGAGGAAGAAAAATAGGATAAGATGCTTGAGAAGGAAAGTCTGGAAGAAAGAGGGTGCTTATCCTGAATATTTATAATGAAAAAAAAGTGTGAGATTGACTAAAACAGCCATAAGCAAATGGAGACTACATTCCCTTTAGCATAAGATTAATTTAATCATGTATACAGATATGCAAATCATAAGTACTCTACAGTATGGCTCTATATTGTCTACTGTTTCTACTTTAAAAATTAATGACATACTTAGCTCAATGTGCGAAAAGAAAATGTCTCCATTCTAGTATTCATTTCTGTTTTTATTGTCCTGAATTCTTTGTCCATATAGGATTCTATTTTCCCCTATATTTTAATATTTTCCTATATAAAAATGATTATTTCCATGAATCATGGTTTTCAATACTAAGAAATTTCTTAATTTTATAGGGAAATTTCTCAAAGTTCAAACTTTATGAAATATAAAGTCTAAATTGACTGCATTTCCAACATTTGCTTCCTTCCAATGCACTCTGTAAAATGCCTACCACCAACTTATTATTGCCCTGGGAATGACCTCTCTGTATTTGTCAGTTTCCAGAAGTCTGTTTTGTGTCTCTGATCTTTACTCAGTGCAATGCATCTAATGCTTTTCTCTGTTGACTGAAGTATTCGAACTTTTCATTAGAAAATGAATAATCTATGCTGAAAAGGAATTTCTCTATCTAAAGATGCTTTCTGTTTAACACTATTAAGTATCATTCATGGCTGCAGACACAGAAAGTTTTATAATTCTACTTCAAATGCACTATCATATAAACTGCATAAGATCTATAGTACAGACGTCTTGTCAGTTTTTTGATTAGGTCAATGATGTTATTCTAGAGAGTAGCCATTGAAATTCAAAATGACTTTTTTTTTTTTTTGGTCTTTTTAGGGTCACACCCACGGGATATGGAGGTTTCCAGGCTAGGGGTCTAATCGGAGCTGTTGCTGCTGGCCTATGCCAGAACCACAGCAACGCCAGACCCGAGCCACCATGTCTGTGACCCACATCACAACTCATGGCAATGCCGGATCCTTAACCCACTGAGCGAGGCCACGGATTGAACCTGCAACCTCATGGTTCCTAGAAGATTCATTTCTGCTGCTCCAAGATGGGAACTCCCAAAATAACCTTTTGAGGAAAGTGGCCCTTAATCTTCCTTTCTTCCTGTCATTGCTGCATGCATCAAGTCAGATTATTTCAGCTAGCTTAGTCAAATATCTTGGGCCAGGGTGTAGTGCAAACATTTATAGACTGATGCAAGCAAGGCAATAACCTGCCCACTATTGTGGATGGTGAAAGACTGACTGTGATCATTAATTTTATAGGTCAACTTGACTGAATCATAGGGTGCCCAGATATTTAGCTGAACATCATTTCTGGGTGTGTCTCTGAAGGTTTCTACATGAGGTTAGCATTTGAAGTGGCAGACTGAGTAAAACAGGTTGCTCTTCCCACTGTGGGAGGCACCATCCAATCTTTGAGGGCTTGAGTAGAACACACAGGGAGAGGAAGGAAGAATTTGCTCTCTCTACCTGATTACTTGAGTTGGAACATCAGTCTTCTGTCTTGGACTGAGATTTACACCATGGGCCCTGTCATTCTCAGAATTACACTATTGCTTCTCCTGGGTCTCCAGGTTGCAAACAGCTATACTGGGACTTCTCAGCCTTCATTATCACATGAACCAATTCCTTATAATGATAAATCCATTTATATTTGCATCTGTATATTATGTATACACACATATATGCAGATATAAAGAGATTATTATATTGTTGTAATATATCATATTGGTTCTGTTTATCTAGAGAACCCCAATACACTAACCCAATCAGCATCCTGTTTTGGGCAGAGTAGAAGTCAAATATGTAAGAACATATGGGTCACCAGAGCTGATAATTGTTAAGAAGTGTCTCTTCTGCATCAAGGGTGCACCTATCCTACTTATAAACCATCAATCAAATGTTAGGAGAATGACAAGGGCCCCAGGTTCTAGAGAAAAAACTATAAGTGGATGGATTCTATTGCCAATTCTACTTTAAAATTTTTTATTTTATTGAAGTATAGTTGATTTACAATATTGTATTAATTTCTGCTGTAAAGCAAAGTGATTCTGTTATACATATATGTATGTATATATATATGTGTGTGTGTGTATATATATATATATATGTACACATTCTTTTTCATATTCTTTTCCATTAAGGCTTATCATAGGATATTGAATTTTGTTCCCTGTGCTATATGTGGAACCGTGTTGTTTTTCTATTATATATATTATAGTTTGCATCTGCTAATCCCAAACTCCCAATCCATCCCTCCCTCCAGCACCCCCACTCCACAACTTTGGTAACCACAGTTGGTTTTCTAGGTCTGTGAGTCTCTTACTATTTTTTAAATAAATTCATTTGTATAATTTTTTAAAGATTCCACATATAAGTGATATCATATGATTTGTCTTTGTCCATCTGACTTACTTCACTCAGCATGATAATCTCTAGGTCCATCTATGTTGCTGCCAGTGGTATTACTTTGTCCTTTTTTATGGCTGAATAATATTCCATTGTATATATGTACCACATCTTTATTCATTCCTGTATTGATGGACATTTAGGTTGTTTCCATGTTTTGGTTAGTTTAAATAGTGCTGCAGTGAACATTGAGGTGAATGTATCTTTTTGAATTATAGTTTTGTCTGGATATATGCCCAGGAGTGGGATTCCTGGATCATATGATAGTTCTATTTTTGGTTTTTTTAAGAAACCTGCATACTGTTCTCCATAGTGGTTGTACTAATGTACATTCCCACCAACAGCATTAGAGAGGAGTTCCCTTTTCTCCACACCCTCTTCAGCATTTGTTATTTGTAAACATTTTAGTGATTGCCATTCTGACCTGTGTGAGGTAGTACCTCATTGTAGTTTGAGCTGCATTTCTATAAAAACTAGATGTTGAGCATCTTTTCATGTGCTTATTTTCAGTTCAACTTGATTTTCTCTGGGTTTGAGGAGCAGAAATGACATGAATTAAAAATTAGTAGGTCAATAACAGTAGGACAAATGCTAGCTATAACCTGCAAAGTTACTGAAGTCTGGTTTTTTTCTTTTAATTTGTAAGAAAATGTATTGTTTTATAATGACCGTGACTTGTGAAAATAGCATAACCTCCTTAATTCTCTTCATATAGATGGCCAGATAGAGAATTGTGGTCTCCTTTTCTAACAATTGACTGGTGATCTGTAACCCCTGGTTTATAGGCCATGCTGACACAATGGTAACATTACTGGGTATCTGATCCTTTCAAAATCACGTTTTCTCCATCCTTCTTTTTTCCCCCCACAAAAACTTCCCCTTTTATAATGTCACTATGATGACACTCCAGTCTAAGACAAAGCATGACTTATAGACCACAAGGCATTTTGAGTTTTGTACCAAAAACCAAGAAAAGGGAGGCACTATCATCAACAAAGAATTTTTATTTTATTTTTAACTTTTAGTACTGATAGGAACAGCAAAATACAAGAACCTAAGCTCATGTTACCTTTAATGTTTTGGTGTATTTTTCTTAAAGTGCTGGAATTCTCCTGGTGGCTCAGCGGGTTAAGGATCCAGCATTGTCACTGCAGCGGTTTGGGTTGCTGCTGTGGCACGGGTTCTGTCCCTGGCCTCAGAACTTCCACATGCATGGCCCCAAAGGGAAAAAGCAGTGCATATTTGGAGGTCACTCTAGGTAAAGAAGAGATGCAAGATAGGGTTAAATATCCCATGACGTAGGACAGAAAAAAAAATACATGAGAACCCTTGAATTGTTTTCCCACATAATTTCACACATTTTTATCACAAGCCTTTCATTCTAGAGCACAAATCTTCCGTTGGCACCAAAAAAGGACGTGGGATCTGCTCCAGTCTGTCATGTCACTTAGCTGTCATGGAAAGACATTTTCTGCTTGGTCATAACAGACCTGTTGGACTGTATTTTTAGTTTTTATCTCCTTAAATGCACATATGTACTTGTTACTACTACCGACACTGTTTCAGCATTTTGAGAAGAGAAAAATATTTCAGTAAGGGTGGGGCTCCCCTTTGTCAAATCTGAAATTCCCAAAATGGTATTTGCAGATACTCTGTAAAAATGGGTGTCCTTGGAGTCTGTGATGATATTATAAGAAATGGTAATAAGAAGCTGTATCGATAGAGTCAGTGTTATTCAGAATGCCCCGGGTAACCAGAGTCTTAATGTTGTGGTTGGCAAATGTAGCACTATCATTCAGTCATTGAAAAGCTTTTCAATAGAATTTTTTTCCCAAAGGAAAATGTGTTAAGAATATGATCTGCTGGTCTCCAGAGGACAGGCTGTACATCCCTCCCATGTAGGAACAGAGTCTGGCTCTCTGTCATTCTTGGGAGGTTGTATTGCTGGTTTGGGGTGGAATTTGGGAGAGTGGTTCATAGTCTATATCAGAAATTTCTTTTTTGTATCACCCAGGAAAGTGATGTTTTTCTTTTAAATCCTGAGGTCTGTGGAATTTTGGAGGATATGGTTAGTAGAGAAAAAGATGAGGCAACTGGGTCTTGAGACAGTTTCAGCAAGGGCAGGTCAACAGTGATTTTTTTTTTAGGGGTGGCTTTTTTTTAGGGCCACACCCATGGCATATGGGGGTTCCCATGATAGGGGTAAATCAGAGATACAGCTGCAGGCCTATACCACAGCCATAGCAATGGGGGATCCGAGCCCCATCTGTGACCAACACCATGGCTCACATCAACACTGGATCCTTCACCCACTGAGCGAGGCCAGGGATTGAACCTGCATCCTCGTGGATGCTAATTAGATTTGTTTCCACTGAGCCACTATGGGAACTCCTTGTTTTTGTTTTTTGTACCATCAGTTTTGTTTGAATGAAAGTGTAGAACAGATAAAAAAATATTATTATTTTTTTCTTTTTGCGACTACACCTGTGGCATATGGAAGTTTCCAGGCTAGGGGTCAAGTCAGTCAGAGCTGCACCTGCCAGCCAACAGCAATGCAGGATCTAAGCTGCAGCTGCTGGACGACAGTAATGTGGGATCTGAGCCACATTTGTGACCTATACCACAGCTTGTGGAAACATTGGATACTTAACCCACTGAGCAAGGCCAGGGTTTGAACACATATCCTCACGGAGACATTGTCAGGTTCTTGACTCACCAAACTACAGTGGGAACTCAAAATTTTAAAACATTTTTACAAACATTCTGTGTTTTATTTTCCCTAGGCAAAAAAATAACTATAGTGTTTATACCCTCACCCCCATCATACTCACTGCCCCTTCCCCTATTTTCTTCCCAGATGCCTTATATGTTGCAGAGGAATAATTAGATCAAATCTATAAAATGCTTTGAACTGTGACAGAAAGACCCTCTGAAAATACAAGTTGTCATTACAAGTTGTTTCTTATAGACATATTCAACCACAGATGTTTCCATCTTAATGCAGGGCCCATCAGTCTGTGATATTTAAACTTTAGAAAACAGTTGGAGCTGACAACTTCTAAAGAACCATAGATCCGCAGATCTTAGTGGGAGACAGAGCAGCAGGAGAATACGCCCAGGAAACCAAATAGGTATTTTTTTACCATCCTTACCCCCTATCCCACCTTGTCTTCTTTGGTCACTCTCTCCCTTTTCAGCTATACCTCCAATCCCCTCTTTGCATGGTCCTGAGACCTCAAAATTCTCTTTAAACTTATTAAAAGAGGTATCTTCATTAAAAGGGGTCTCCTTATTTGAAGAGGTGCAGTGATAGATCATTGTCATCACTGCAGTCTTTCTCCCTCATTTAGAAGTTGGCATGAAAGGCTTGATGTACAGAACAATATCATCTGCTCTAATGATCTGTAGACTGGAATCGGAGCTCAAAGGCTCCAGCCTTTCTGGCTCATACTGTGCAAGGGAAACAGCCGGTGCTCATGTTTTATTGGAAGGATGGGAACAAAGGATCTTAAGGGGACTACACAGGGGCCACGTGAGTCATAACAAGCCTTGTGAAATTGTTTCAACTCCTTTCCTCAACCTTAGCTGTTGTGACAAATGTGTCAAAGCTTTAGACAGGGAGCGCTAGATGCTGGTGAGCATGGGTCTATGTAGAGCAGGATTGTGTCTCCAAGTCAAGGTACTGCAAGAGGAAGGAGAGAAAAAGGGGAGTCTTTGTAGAAAGGTAAGGCTACTGACAGTTATTCTTAGACTAGCTGAGTACTATGACTTTAAGAAAAATATTATTTCTGGTCTGGAAAACCACTTTGTCATAAGCATTCCAACTGCTTTATGTTTGTATTTGTATTGATGCCATTACAATTCATTGACCTGAAATGGAAATATATATATATATATATATATATACACACGCACACACATATATATAACTGAGTAGTCAGAAAAACGTATTCATCTCAAAGTGTGCGAGTAGCTTGCTCCCAGGGTGTTCGTGCCTTTCCTGGGCCAGCTGTCATCAATCTGGAGATTTCATTTAGATTGTCTGTGAGCAAGTATGTTTGGGTAAGTTGTGACTTCTCTGCAAGGGAAGGAATCGTGCATTAAAGCCCACATGGCTTCCCTCTGGGACATGTATCTGGGGCTGAGCTCAAAGCAATGATTGCAAAAGTGCCCCGAGTAGGTTGCCAATGTTTCTGCTGCCTGCTGTACAGAGACTTCAAGTTTGCAAGCCTGTGACTTCTTTCCAAACCATCCAGGAGCATAGAGAAAAGTAAATATTGAGTTCTGCAGATGGCATCTCATTTTCTGCTCATTTTCCCTCAGATCATTAGGGTCAGTCAATGAAAGCGCATTGGTAGGCTTTCCCAGAGAGAGCAAAGGCTACCATGTGTCTGAAACCAAATTTGAAGTTTCATTGGCTTAGTCTCCACCGTATCTCTAAATCATCATCTGACTTGAAGTGAAATT
This sequence comes from Phacochoerus africanus, assembly GCF_016906955.1. Lineage (NCBI taxonomy): Eukaryota > Metazoa > Chordata > Mammalia > Artiodactyla > Suidae > Phacochoerus > Phacochoerus africanus. Next base: position 135,373,149 of record NC_062545.1, read on the forward strand.
TAAAGCAAAAATATGTTTCTAGTGGAAGAAGCTGGACTTTTGGCTGGCTTCAGAGGGTTACAGATCAGAGTTTTGTTTCTGAATTTGAAAGGCTGCCTCATCACCAGAAAATAAAGGACCCAAAGGAACTGGATTCTTATTTTCTATTCTTATAAACAATCTGGTAGAAAATTTTTCTTACTTTCTGTACTTTAAAATTTGTGTCTGCAAAATGGGGATAAGTGACCTTTATTGACCTCTTAAAAACACTGTAAAGCTGGTAGTTAATGTCTTTAAGGTCTAAGGTAAGTAGCTATTCAATCAAGAGGATTTTCTTTATTACTGTTATAATACCAATCACAGAGTCAGCTCACATCAAATAATTGTTTTCTTTCGTGTCTAATGATACATTCTTAAAGCTCTTAGGGAGCCACTTCCATCGCAGAGTTAACTGGAGTCCTGTTGATTACTCTTTGAAATTGAATGCAAAAAGATTGCTAATATCCAGTGGGGAAACAGGTACTCTCAGACACTGTTGGTGGGAGTGTAAATTGGAACAGCCTTTTTGGAGGGCAATTTGGCAAATTCTAGCAAAATTTAAAGTGCTCAAACCCCTTTAACCAAGCAGTATCACTGGTGGGTTTCCTTCACAGAGAAAAAAATTCCCCATGTTCATAAAGTAGCGTGTACAAGAAGGGTCATTTGAACATTTTTTTAAAGATGGTAAAATATTAGAAACCCTTAAGTGCCTGTCACTGAACAAGTGAAAAGACTTCACAAATGGCTCACTCATACTTGGGCATCCTATATGGCTGTTAAAAAGAATGAAGATCTCTTTATACTGATGAAGAGCTCTTCAGATGTATATCTGAATGGGAAAAAAAGAATGTGTTCCTATTTATGTCACAGAAGACATATTTTTACACATGTGTATCTATAAAAGTAGACAAAAGCTTGGGAATATATAGATCAAATTGATGACCTCTGAGAAAGAGAATGGAAAGAACAGGCAAGAAAGCAGGTGACTTTAATTCTTACTCTCTCTATTTCTGTGGCCTTTGGGTTTTTATAAGCTATATAGAGAACATACTTAGATATTTTTATATAAAAATACTAAAGAATTTCAGAGCCATTTCTGTTTGGTATGGAAAAAGTCCAATAAGCTTTCTCTGCTTCCAATTTTTCACCTAAAAGATTGCCAGAATAGTTCTATTATCTGTTTCTGTTTTAGGTACCATCAAAATTGATGGACAGAGACCCAAAATTGTTAGGGGCAAGTCAAAGCTTGGATGTGTAGTCTGTCTTCAGTGACTTCAGTTTCCTCGATTATACTTTTTTCCCTCCAGTTGTCATGAGACATCAGAGGATGCAAGAATATGAAAAGCCTAAAATGGTATTTTTGAAAGTATATTCCACAGAACATTTGTCTCAGATTTGAATGGGAATCCTGTTATTCAAAGCACCATCTATAGGACTCCACTTCCATTTTCTCTTTTCCTAGAAGGACCCGTTTCTCTGTTATGTGGTTTACCTGGAATTATTCTTATTCTTAGCCTAAGTAATGGGCCCTTATCTCCACCCTGATCAGCTGAGGAATAATCAAATCTAAAACAATCACATGTCCATGGCCATAACAAATGGCTCGAGATGGGCATGAGACGTAATCAGAAGAGGCTTTCTCTCTTTGGCGGTTAAGTGAGTGGGCTCTACCAGGGAGAGACTATCAGGCCTTAAGGGAAGCCTGACATGGTAGGATGAAGGATGAAGCTGACATGGTAGGAGGGCTGAGATGAGTGAATGTCAGAGCTGGGAGCTATAGCCCTGTGCTTGAAGCTCATACTACTTTATTTGTCAAATATAGCTCTAAACTCCCTTTACTCATTAAATTAGTTTGGGTTGAGGTTTCTGTTGTTTGTAAGTGAACACATCCTGAGAGGCATAATATGCCTCCTAAGTAAGAAGAGGCATGACATGCTGGTTCAGAATGTAACTCTGCTGTCAGAATGCTGGGGTTTGAATCCTACTATCACTTACTCATTCAGTAATCCTGGGCAAATACCATAGAGGTAATAATGGTACCTATCTCATAGTGTCGTTATTGTGATTTAATGTGTTAATACATTCAAAATGCTTGACACTGTGGCTGATATGTAATAGTACTCAGTGAATTATTGCTACATCAATAGACATTGACTGAACAAAAAAGAACTGCATTATCAGATGGGTTTGGGGAAACCATGTCAATTAAAAAATATTTCTCCACTGCAGGACTCCTCAAAGCATTTGATAGGCAAAAACGCATTGTAAATGTCCAAGACTGAGAGGTTGTATGTAGTATTGCCCAGAGTCATCCCATTCCAGTGTCATTTGTCCATAGGAACCTATTTTTTTTTTTAAATAGAAATAGCTTTACTGACTAATCTTCTGCAAAATCTGCTTCTGGAAATACTGACTTTGAGGGAACATCAATAAAAATAAGACTCAACATGCTATAGATGCCCAGTGGTCTCTTGGTTTGGTTCCTTTATAACCACTGTCTTGTTTCTGCAACTAACTAGAAGATGTACACCTGAGATATTTTTGTCCTGTATTTCTCTGCAGAAGAGAGGCACTTCTAACACTCAATCTAGCTTTGAAAATATAATTTTCATTTGCAGCCCAAACTATCAGAAACAGTGCAGAATGCTTCTAATTATGATAGCTACCATTTATTGAGTGGCTATCATGGGCTAAGTACTTTGTTGAACTCGTCACACTCATTATCTCATTAACCTTTTCAATTCCCATACAATGTAGGTATGTATGATGATTCTCTCCCTTTTGCAGATAAGATAATTGAAGCTTGCAGAGAGTTAGTAATTGCCACAGTTACTGATTAGGGGCAGAACTTGAACTTGGAACCAGCTCTGTCACAACATAAGACAGTAACCAACACCTTAAGCTGATATTAAGAAAATTTCCATTAGAAATTGTCTTAGGAGTTCCTATTGTGACATAGCGGGAAAGAATCCAACTAGGAACCTTAAGGTTGCGGGTTCGATTCCTGGCCTCACTCAGTGGGTTAAGGATCTGGCATTGCGGTGAACTGTGGTGTAGGCCACAGACGTGGGTCAGATCCTGTGTTGTTATGGCTATGGTGTAAGCCAATGGCTACAGATTCAATTTGACCTCCTAGCCTGGGAACCTCCATATGCCGTGGGTGTGGCCCTAAAAAGCAAAAAGCAAAAAAAAAAAGAAAAAAGAAAAAAAGAAAGAAATAAGAAATTGTCTTAGATTTCACATCTAGATATTTAGAGTCTAAGACTGGTGACCTAATAAAATCCTTAAAACCAATTCTGTGCACAGAGAGTTAAGTGTACACATAATACTGTTTGATTAATGAAAGTGCTTTCTTATCTTTTTCATTGTACATGGATTCAAAGCCATTCTATCAAAGCACCATCACATGAGAAAGTAAAACCCAACAACATGGCTTCTTTATCCAGGAGCAGCCGTTTCGTAGAGTGATCAGATTGCCTTTCAGCCTTTTTCTGCATAGTTGATAACTCAGAAGCATTCTCCTATACAGTAATTAAAGATGAGTTTTCCTGCCCTGTTGAAAAAACTCCTCAATTTAGCTATGACAGGTTATATTTTATAATGAGGTGAAAGGATATCATTGCTGGAGAAAAAAAAAAAATCCATGGACTCTGCTACTCACAAAAGGCTGTCAAATATTATATGCTTCAGTGTAGAGGCTCATTGTGAAAGGAATGCTTCCGTGGGGTTTCAGATTTTCCTTGGCCTATCTATATTCTCAGAACAAACAACTCTGGAGAAATGGTGAAGCCCTGGTAGGAGTCAAAGTCTCAGTGACTGGGAATTTTTTCCCTTGAAACAGCAGCAAATGCTCACAAATAGCCCTGCTCATGGTCTTTCCACTGCCCATTCAGAAAAACCCTAATTAAAACCCAGACCTTCACAATGAAGGCACAGCTAAAGAATGGAAAAATTCACTCTAGATTTCACAGCTGTTCTCTGTGGGTAGGATGTTTATTATAAACAATTATTAGACTCGATTAGTAGACTGTCAACCCATCATACCCTCTGTTTCCTCATTTGATGTCTTGCGAAATTATTGTGATTTTCACCTTTGCCTTGACCGAAAGGTAACAATGACCTAACTTTATTTCCTGTTTAAATTTAGATCAAAATATCTAAAGAGTTCCCATCACATTTATTGGCTCTCTCTGTGTATTTTTTTTTATACACACAGATACACACATACATACACACACATATTCATTCAAAACTGAAACTGTGTGCTTGCCATCTCAAATGAGATCCTTTGGTCTCCAAGGGCTTGCAGCCATTTGCCCTTTGGAAGTGCCTGACAGGTTGGGAGCTGGTTCATTTCCTGTGGTTTTTTAAAACACAGCCAGCTGTGTGAAGACGGAACTTGCTCTCTTCCATGTTGTTCCAGTAGGTATTTCAGAAACTTCCTGAAGGTACTCTGTTAGTTCCTTTTTGTTTTTTTTTCCTCATCAAGTTGAGACTTTTAAAAATGTGGATATAATATATATCATATGCATATATATGTACACACATGTATATATATACATAATTTTTATAATAAAAAGATCTAATGGGAAGTTCACAGCTATAAATGTCAGATAAAAAATCAAGAAGGAAGTAGAGAGACCAGCAGCACCTAGGTTTGTGCTCAGTTCCGTGACACCAGGGACTCCAATGTATAAACAAAACCAAAAGGGGAAATAAAATTTGTCTGCCAAAAAATTTTTATTTAAAAAATATCCACAGTTATAGGAAATATACAGATTATGTGACAACAGATAGCCTTTATTTATCTGCCTTTTCATTGCCACAGAGTACATGTTAACCTTGAGAGCACCTGAAAAAAATTCAAAACATCCGAGTCCTTGATTTCCTACTTACTTTCAATAATAATTCAGGTTTTGCGTCAAAGTAATAATAAATATTGCCAAAAAGACAAATTATTTCTGGATTTTGTTTCTTCAAAGGATGATATCACATTAAAACTTGGCAGAAAATGTGTTTGTTAAATATTAACTTCAATAGCTTGAAAGGAAAAATATGGGAAGCAAAATATGTTGGACAAATAACATTATATCTTTGCGTATCTGGAAAGAATCTAGTCATAAAGTAGAATCTTTAGTGATGTATGTCCCAGTGGGACAATACTATTTCAGTATATTTTGTTTGTTTGTTTCACTGTTCTCTGCATCACTCTGATGTTTACTGCGTTTTGCTGTATATTTAATCTTTATTGTTTTTTCCTCTAAATTGTTAAAGTTACAAGTTTAAGGTCCACAGAGTACTGTCCGTCCCAATTCGTGGCAGTGCCATCTAGTGGCAGAATGATAGCTTTTTCTTACTAGATTTAAGTAGTGGTGAAGAGCATGCTGGGAACAGAAGCCATTTTGTGAATCTCAGGGGTCACCTAAGACAGACTAAAGCTAAAATTTCACTTATGTGATATCTTTGTTTTGTGTGCATATTTTATTTTATTTTCCTAAGAAAGGGTTATCGGAAGAGGATAATAACCAAAACCAGTTCATCAGTTCAGTTTCTTTATGAAGGCTTCCAGTAGCCTCTTACAGTCAATGAAAGCTAGTCATTTTCCTTTGTCTGTATTCAGTCTCTCTTTTGACTTCCCATAAAGTTGGTAATATTACTAGAATTTCACACCTTAGTTGGCTCCCCAGTGTGTTTTATTTTACAGTGTAGGTTTTCCTAAACTATTTCCTATGAGAATCTCATTTTAAAAAGATGTTTAAAAGAGGAGATACATGACCTTATTTATTTCCAGTGTTAAATAACTGAAAGAAAATATTATTCATACTAAGTATTTCTTAAATATTATATGCTGCATTTTATTCCATTTCCCTTTTCCCCTGTTTTCATTGGAACCTACCTCTAGAGAATTAAAATTGGTTTTACTGCCCTAACTTTGCAGGTCCTAGATATCTGTGCCAGTGGATTAGGTGTTTTTCTCTTACGTTTTCCATAATTGCCATTATGACTAGGTTTCTTCCTTATGAATCAGTTATAACTGGAGTCCTGACCTTGGAATTTAGCCCACTGTTTTTGATCCCTCACCTAGTTCTTGAACTTCAGAAGTACAGGTTCTACAATCAAAAACAGTTGGTGCCATTTTCTAGTTTGTGATGTTGAGTTGTTACCTTCTAAAAGTCTGTTTTATCATCCATAATGTTTAATTTTTTGAGCATGGTTTAGAAGATTAAATACTTCTACACTTCTTGGCATGCACTAAACACTTAATAAATTCCAGTGTTATTATTGCACATTTCTTCCAGCTAGTGGCTGGATGCTATTTCCTCTAGCTTTAAATAGGGTAGATAGGACTGTTACTACAAGATTCCTGTGTACTGGCCTTGACCTTCACGGGGCAGATTGGCAGTTTTGTCAGTTTTCCTACCATAGTCAGCTCACCTCTGCTTACTTTTTCTTCCCTGGCATGCCTCTTTTAAGGCCCCACTATGGTTCAGGGGTGGGTTCACTTGGGTTATAAATGACAAATCCTTCCTTTTTCTTTTTAATCTGCCTCTATCATTCTGATGGTCATGGAGGGTTAGAAACTAATGGAAAGGTGACATCCACACATGGTTTACTCCATGAAATGATATGTAGCTCCTGATTCTCAAAGCAGGAACTCAATGTAAATGAAACTCTCACTAAGAAATCACTTTGAATGTGGCTTTGGCAACTAAAACAAGAACTAGGATATGATTCTCTGTTCCAGACTCTCTTATTCTTTGTGATGTGATAATGCTCCTTGCTCTTTGGCATCCAAGGAGAAATGCTTTATTGAAAATTCCTTGAAGGCAGTGACAATCCTTCATGGATTGTTCATCTCTGTAGTCCTCAAAAAGCTTAGCACAAAGCCTTTCACATGGTAGATGCTTTATAACTATATAGGTTGAGAGAAGTCACCTCCCCCAAACACCCTTTCTAGAAAAACAACTTCAGGAAGTTTGAGGGTTTTGAAGTTTGCTCTTATCATTAGTATGATTTTAGGTTTCTTCCATTATCTTTACACCAGTTTTACTAGGAATTCAAGTTACGCATAAGCTGATTTAGATTTTTTGAAAGTAGGGTACTATTCTTTTGTTGTTTACTCAGGTATAAGAACCTGATTCAGAAATCCAGATATTTTTGAGAAAAGTAAATATAGATTTATAAATAATAGCTAATACAAGTATTTTTCACTATTCTTCTATGTACCAGGCATGTACCATATACTTTATTCCTCATCCCCACTATATTAATGATGTAGGGGGTTTGATAACTACAAAATATCAGATTTTTCATAGATAAAATTTGGTCCAACACTTTGTTCATGAAATCCCTTAAGAGGAAGAATTATTTCTGATGACCTTGCAAGGAATTGTGTATAAGCTCTTTTATTTAGTTGAGTAGTCTTCATGAGTCCAAGATCAACATGTACTACTTTATTCCTTTGTGCATCCATTAGTTTATTTATGTATTTAATATTTAGTGAGTGCCTTCTATGTGAGGACATAAGAAAGTACCTACAGCCCAGAAACTTCAATTAAATATTATCCTAACATGATGAGTTCACAGTCCTATAAACAGGTAAACAAATACTTTGTGCATGCAATGTGATCTGTGGTCAGGAGAGATGTTAAAGAGATCTTTGGAAGCACTGAGGAAAGTACATTTTCTCTGTAGACAACCTTGGGGAGGGGTGAGCATCATTCTGGGTCTTCAAGAGTAACTGGAGGCTCACAAGGTGAAGATGTTCATGATTAATAATAATTCTATAGATTAGCATCCTGAGAGGGTTATTACACCTTTGGCTTATCATTTTTTCTTTTTTTATTAATTATTATTATTTTTTTCCATTATAGCTGGTAAATACTGTAAACCAGCTATAATGGTCTATTCTTTGAATACAAAACAGGACTTTGCTCTTTAATTTTAATGACTTAATTTTTACCCAAAGCCTATATTAAGTATGGGATAGTTGACTAAGTTTACCTAAAGATGATAGTTACATTAGAAGACGAATTATTAGAGTAACTTTTCTCATACATTCTGTAAAATAATCAAAATAATTCATATTCACTCTCCATTTTATTTAACCTAATGATTTTGAAAAGGCTTTCACTTGTAGGGACAGGAATTTTAGGTAGATAAGTTGCCAGAATTGTTAAAAGCCAAGCGAGGTGTCCTTAGGTGACTGAGATTTACCTTTTCCTAGTATGGAGGTCTATTTATACACAGTAGTAGACTAGACCACAATCTCTGTTTTCATGTCTAGTTGTATATTTCTGCTTAATCAATTAATTTTGCAAATATTTACTGAGTACCTATTTTGTACCAGATGCTGTTTGGAGTACTAGATATTTAGCTGCATAAAATCTAGATTTTTAGAAAACTCAAACCTACATTTAATGGTGTATGTGTGTATGGGGGTGGGCAGAGAGAGAGAATGTAATTGATAAAATATGATAAAGCATAATACAATGTATAGTCATTGAATAATTTCTACAGTGTAAAATAGCTATAGCTATCATGAGAAAGTAAAGCAGGGAAAGGCAGTAGAAAGTCTTAGGGAATATTTTGAGGCCCCTAAGACTGGCACCAGGTTCTATGATTTACCAGAAGGGCTAGCAAAACTCAGAAAGCTGTTCTACTTACAGTTATGGTTTATTATAGTGAAAGAACACAAATTAAAATTATCAGAGGAAAAAGGTGCATAGGGAGGAGAGCAAAGGAACCAGGAGCAAGTGTCCAGTTGTTCTATCCTAATTGGGTCACAGGACTGTGATGAATTCTCCTGACAATAATGTGTGACAACTTTTGCAGTGGTTTTCCAACCAGGGAGGCTCACCCAAGCCTCAGTGTCCAGGGTTTCCACTAGAGATCAGTCACGTAGGCATACGGCACCTGCATGAGCGACCATCTGAGTCTTCAGCCTCACAGAGGCCAAACTGATACAGTGTGGCCCAAAGCCCAGTCACCAAAAAACAGGCATTTGGAAATCATACTGTTAGCATAAACTATTTAGCATGGCCCAAAGCATCAGATATGCCAAAGACACTCTTTATCAGGCAGGATACTCTGAAGGCTCAGATGTCTTCTCCCAGGAGCCAGACCAAGAGCCAGTCCTGAAGATTTCAGAATCATGCAGGGTATGAGTAATCCAAGGCTGCTAGGTTAACCCTTTACTTCCCTCAGAGAGGCCCAGGGGCTTTTCCTCCTCATCTCTTCTTTAAGTGTATCTAGTTTACATTCCTTGGCTTCTGATTCTTAGTGTGCTAACCTGCTTTGATCCTTATTTTTTAAAGATCCCAATAAGCACCAGTGTGTGAGTGTGTGTGTGTGGTACAGTCTAGTATAGGACAACAACATTTCCAGTTGTTGTTTTCCCAGGGCAGCATGGATTCATGCCTATTCTGTTAAGTCAGTGTCTGGATCTCAGTGGGCTCACTGTTGGTAACAGTGTTCTTTGCCACATGTGGATTGATCCATGTAGCTTGACTCTCAAAGTATACCTTATACTTTATTTTCACTGTATATTTTATGAGTCAACATGAAGAAATGTCAAGATTTTCTTTTCCTTTCCCTAGTCTTTGTGTGTGTGTGTGTGTGTGTGTGTGTGTGTTTGTCTTTTTAGTGCCGCATTTGCGTCATATGGAGGTTCCCAGGCTAGGAGTCTACACAACAGCCACAGCAACACCGGGTCCAAGCTGTGTTTGCGACCTACACCACAGCTCAGGGCAATGCTGCATCCTTAACCCAATGAGCGAGGCCAGGGATCAAACCCACAACCTCATGGATGCTATTCAGGTTCGTTAACCACTGAGCCACGACAGGAACTCCCCCCTTTCCCTAGTTTTTGACAATGATGTCAGTTGACCTATACTTTGATTCAAAAGAGTATATGCGTGCTGGAAATGGCAGGGACTGGAAGGAGAAAAGGGACAGAGGAGTAAGAGAGAATTTTACAGTTGATAGCTATTTGCGTATTAGAAGCTTAAAAAAACCTGCATCCCACAAAAGTAAATTGCAACCTATTATAAAATAGACCCTATGTGTATTCTTAGAAAACAAATACATAGTTATTAAAGCTGTTTTTTTTTTAAGATCATTTTGTTTGATGAAATTTTAAGTCTTCCTTGAAAACACATTTTTTCTCATTTCCCAAAAAATGGTGCAGTGGAGGGCTAAGCCCTTTCCTTCTGCTTCTAATATGGGGGTTTGTACTTTGAGAAGAAACCCATAGATACCACAATTTGAGAAAAAATCAAGGTCCCAGCTCTTTTCACTACTTGACAGGGCTTAAATTGATAATGCTCTGTTCTCTGGGAGTAGGAAGACTAGTGTTAACTCTACAAAGAGGAGGAAGACTTTTCCCTTCCAGATCTCTCTTTGTGTAACTGTTTTCAGGGAATGTTTCTTTTTTTCTTTATTTTTCTTTTCTTTTTTTGGTCTTTTTTTAGGGCTGCACCTGTGGCATAAGGAAGTTCCCAGGCTAGGGGTCGAATAGGAGCAACAGCTGCAACCTACACCAAAGCTCACGGCAATGCTGGATCCTTAACCCACTGAGCAAGGCCAGGGATGGAACGCGCATCTTCAGGGATACTAGTCAGGTTTTTTTTTTTTTTTTTTTTTTTAAACCACTGAGCTATGACGAGAACTCCCCAGGAAATGTTTCGTAAATGCATCATCACTGCTGCCCACAGTCCATGCTCTGTGCTTGTGGCACCTTTCTTGTGGACAGGGGGTTTTATATGGGAAGAAAATCTGTAACATGTGCCACAGTCTCTTATGTATTATTTAAGTGAAGCAAAATTTACTCTAATGCATGTGCGTGTGTGTGTGTTTTATATGTAAACACATTCTATTACATTTCACACACACCCCAACACACATACCACCCATATTGAATTAGTTGATTTAATAGGAAGACTTTACATAAAATAGTTTCCCTTCATTGTTACCAAACCATCAAATAGTTTTTAATTTTTTCAGGATGTTGCCACGTTAAGTGGGGTTGTCTGTATTTATTTCAAAAAAATTTTGTTGGAATTTCTAATCTAGCATGTTCTTATTTAGCAGCACTTCACACCCTACCAGTTTGAACGAGGTCTGACAGTCAACACATGTCTCCTTGAGTCTAATCTGTTCTTGCTCACATTGCTTGTTCTAGACTTTCTTCCCTCTCTGTCAAACCTGACTGTGCTCCCAATTCTCATTCGTAGCTTATTACCAACACTCTCACTTATAAAATCCAGCCTGCCCCCATTGTGCCCTGGCCCCATGTTCATTCAGCCCTCTCTCACTTTTCCCCCACATGTTCTCTGTGTCCTCAGCATCTCCCCTTCTCACCTCTGAGCACACCTTGCCGACACACTTTAGCTCATCACTTTGTTAGTTCTCATCTCAACTGGGGCCTTATTTGTTCTGCACCCTCAGTTCTTTCGCCTCTCCCAACCATCTGTTATACTGCTGACTGATTAATTTTAAACTATCTTTACATCATTTTGTTCTCAAATACCATCCATGGCTCCCCAGTACTTGTTAATATAAAAGTTCAAACTCCTTAGCTTTGTGCTTTGCCAAGTTCCCCCCTCCCACCCCCCCCCCAACCTGGCCATCTGCCAGCCTTCCCAGCTTTCCCTCCCTTCACCCAACTTTATATTCTCTACTGTTGATCCTCACTTCACCTTGGTGGCTCTTCGCTGCGTTAGCACATCTTGATGCACACCATCCCTCAGCCTGGATGGCTTTCTCCCTCCCGAATGTGCCTTCTTTCCCTGCCCACTGCTCCCCAAACCCTAGGTTAAAGTCTAGCCTAAATTTAGCTTCTTCCCAGAAGCTTTCCCTATGTAGAAATGCTTTCTTCATTTCAAATGGCTTTCTGTAAGCAGTAGTTTGTACCCCTCCTATGGTACTTTTTCCATTTTGTACTGCATTACCATTGTTTATAGTTAAGGTTCATCTCTTCTGCTTGAGGGCAAGCTCTTTAGGATAGAATATATGCTCCCTTGTGTGTTATATGGTACCTATCTTTAGCACAGTGTCTGAATTCAAACACTGATGCTATGTTTGTTAAATAAATGAGTAAATGAAAGCGTATCTCCAGAAGAAAGAACTGCTGAGGGAAGTATACCTCATATCCTAACTCAGTATCTAGGTGTGAATAAATTAAAATAATTACCCAGAGCACATCAATTCTTCCAGATATTTTGTAATTGTTCTTATCATGTAAAGCATATCAATGTAATTGGATACAATGTGTTTACGAGCTGTAAGATATATTACTGGCCCGAATTGAAATTCGTTTCCATCTAGATTAGTAATACTGCTTTCTAATGACCTCTGAATCTTGCAGCAGAAGTCATTAGGGTATTTATCAGAAATAGAAATCAGATATAAAAGCCATTGCATCTTTTCCTCCTCTCCCCACACTAACCTAAATGCAAGAAAATATTTAGTGTCTTCAAAACATTCACCGTTCTATGGCTTTTAAAGATATCTCCAAACTGAAAACACAAACATGTTGTGTGCCTTTCTCATATTCTGACCTATAAAATTGCACATTTTATAGCTATTTTGAAACTTGGAAATAGAAATGGGAGCATCAAAATGCAACAATGTCAACAAACTTAAAAATTTTTGTAGGTTTGAGCCTTTGGAAGGGAACTTATTATTTTCATTCTTCCTGCTTAAACTCCCATTTATATGATGTTACCCTCCCCAAGGATCCCCAATAAACCTCACCCACTTTCCCACCCCTGAAAAGAGAGGTACCCCTAGGCTGGAGAGCAGCTTCCATTTAATAGTGCATAACAACAGAACCAGGGCTGTCAAACTCTGACAGCTTGAATGAGGGAAGATTTCAAACAATTATGAGTGGGATTTTAAATGCCTCACCTGAAATACATTGCAGAGTCCCTTATCACAAAGGGGAGATACTTTGGAAACTGCCTGAAAATTCATCCAAGAGGAATTTAAGGGAAACTTGGCAGGTGCTCCTGACACAACAGTTGAGAATAAGAAATGAAGCAGTGCACCGAAGGGATTTAGGGAGGTTGAACATAATCATTGATGTAAGAATGAGGCCAGGACCCAAGAGATGCAATCCCAGCCCTTTGTTATAAGACCTCAGGGACTGCCAGTGTCTAAACCCTTCCTTATTTTGTGTTAAGTCTCAAGCTAAAAAAAAAGAATTGTCTAGTTGAGTAAAAGCCCATACAGCACTGGACAGAAAGGGACACTACTGCTATTAATACTCCACTCTTTACACATATCCATTCATCCTTAACAGCACTCTGATAGAAAAATCCATGATCAGTGCTAGTAGGTCTGTTTTGTTGACAAGGACTTGAAGTGAATAAGGAAATACAAATCCTGTTGTAGTCAGGTTCAAGGTGAGATTGCTTTTGACAAGCCTTGCCCTCTCTGTTTTCCAGACAGCCCTATCAGGTGCTCTAATGACTTGTCAGCTTTACTCCTAGAACTTCATGTAGTTTTTCTTGGCATGTAGCCCAACAATTTCTTTAGACTGTTTTGATTTTCAGAACTTTTTAAATTGCTCACGTTTGTATGCAACTTTATTCCTCCTCATTCATATGACTAATCACTGTAAAGCCATTTGAAGTGGAGAATTTAACAGATGACCTAGGTGAAGTTAGATTCAGCCTCTCTGACCATTTACTTTAATTTGACTTAAATATTTATGTTTCCTCAAAGGATGAGGAAAGGAGAAGCATTTGTTGAATAGCCAAGATCCCTGTATCTAAATTCCTGGAAGTCAGATGTGTTTTAGAATCTCTATTTTTGAATCGTAGGAACTGAATAGGGCACAAATATGATATACTATGCTAATATGCTTAGTGGCATCTGGGCAGTGCCTGTAATTATTGCATTGATGTATCTGTAGTAAGGTGCATGGATTTTTGTATCAGCTCAGATCTGGATTGCCACCAGATCAGTTACAAACCACTTTTGGTTTTCAGGACATTTAAAGTTTCCAAACTGCAGTTAAGGGACAAATATTTACTTAACTTTCTTACTTCATTACTTCATCCTTTAAAATAGATAATGATAAATAACAACCAAAAGCCTACAATATTCTTTTTTGTTAGTGAGGAAATTGAACCTCAGTGAAATGAGATAATATGTCCAAAGTCACATACTTGCAGAGGATGCTAAACCAGTGCTCTCTAGTTCATCCTGCCACATAGCCTTTCTTCATAATACATGCATACTTAATTTGTTACCATCTTTGCCCTGACTTCTACTGGTTTGGTATCCATGGATCCTTTGAAATCTAGATTTTCTTCTTAGACAAAGCTGGTGTTGGTGTAATATTAAAAATGAAATGATAGTTGATCTCACATAGTACCCAGAATCTTCTACAAAATGACGGAGTTCAAGTCCTATGTTCACTTAACTGCCAGAAATTGGTGAGTGTTTCCTTTTCTTGCCAATACATGGTTGTAGGCACCTAATTTAGGCAAACATGGATGGTGTGGGTTTCAATAAATAAATTCATGAAAACCTGGAAATTTTCTCAATTATTTTCTGAAATATTCAAAGGTAGGACATGAAAAAATAAAATTGCAGTATTATGATCTATTTGCATTTTTTGGGGTCATATCAACTAGAATCAGGTGCAAAATGTTATTGTTTTGAAGTTATATGAAAACTTTTTTGGCATCAGTCTAGCTCTCCACATATTTCTTAAGAATAAAAAGAAACTCTTTTACATATGCCTTTCCCTTTGCTATCACCCAGCAATTGTTAAATTATGTGATTAAAAGACACTTGATGACACATGGGTAATCTCCTCACTTAAGGGTAAGATTGCCCAAGCAGTGGTGCTCAGACAAAAGTTACAAAAGTTTTCCTAAAGGTAGGCTTTTATGAACTCTCTCAGGAACCTACAGATAAGCACGCTGGCAGGAGATTTTCCTTTAGATCTAACTTGAGTCCTTCTTCCTGCAGTTTCAATTGATTTTGGGGCTCAGTAAATGCCATCCTTATTCATGAAGGGCAATACACTTTGCAATAATATAGCTGAGGTTTTGGTAACTTCATGATAATATATATTAGATTAGTTTTAGCTCAGTGTAAAACCTAAATTACATCAGTGTTCAAACTTCCAAATGCCACAGTTAGCTTAACTTTTTCCTTGCCACAAAAGCTCTATTTTTATAGATAAAATCAATCCATATTTTATTTATTCATACACTTACCACTTTTCTCAAAGGGTAAAATCTACCTCTAGACTCTGGAGCAACTTGACCATTCAGGAATACCATCTTTCTGAAAATTCACTATTTCTTATGCTTAAATTCTTATCAACATTGTAGCATAGACTAAATATATTATTGCACCTGTCTTTCTTTGTTAAAAAATATAATCCTGCTTAGAGTCTTTGAACACAGAAAATGAATTATGGAAAACATCCGTGCAAGATTGTGTTAAAAATTAGTGTTTTCAAAAGGCAAATTGTAAAATGGCACAGTATTTTGTTTGAAAAACACTTAGAAACACTTTAAATCCAGAGATTTTGTACTGGTATCTCTTGGCCAAAACTGCTTTGTAAAATAAATTACACAAAGATTTTCACCATTTCACAATGGATCTGGAAACTCTTTATATCAAAAGAGAATTGTTTTTGTGCAATTAAAATCTTCAGACACATCAGAGAGCTGTAACATTGCCTTTCATAAGGTCAGCAACACCGTCAATTCAATTAATCCTCTCAAATATTCTCTACATTACTCAAAAGCCATCCTCCTCAGGGTGGCTGATGTGATGGCATCGAGGGTAGAGAAGCAAGGCTGGCATCCTGGTGGATATTGTTCATTGTTTCTCTCTACATCATCAAAAGATTTGTGATAAAAGACTTACAGTCTTATTTTTAAAATGTCCTCATTCAGTTTCATTGCTTTTGTAAATATAGTTGAGAAAGAGCAAATGTACCCTTTTTGTCAATGTTTCCTTTGTACATCTGTTTGCCTGGTGGCATAACCAACTCTGAGTCTACTTACAGTCATCCTTCAGTATCTGCAGGGGATCAGGTCTAGGATCCGAGGATACCAAAATTC
Organism: Phacochoerus africanus; assembly: GCF_016906955.1. NCBI lineage: Eukaryota > Metazoa > Chordata > Mammalia > Artiodactyla > Suidae > Phacochoerus > Phacochoerus africanus. The sequence goes on from NC_062545.1 coordinate 135,389,261, forward strand.
ATGGACGCTTAGGTCCCTTTAACAGTGGCATAGCATTTCCATATAACCTAGGCACATCCTCCCATATACTTTAAATCATCTCTAGATTACTTACAATACCCGTTACAATGTAATTACTATGTGAAGAGTGGCTGGAGGGCAGCAAATTTAAGTTTTGCTTTCTGGAATTTTTTCCTCAATATTTTTCCATCTGCACTTGGTTGAATCCTTGCTTACAGAATGCACAAATATGGGAGGCTGACTCTGTGTGTGTGTGTGTGTGTGTGTGTGTGTGTGTGTGTGTGTGTATTTGGATTAACTTTGGGAATTATGTAAATTAATTAGCCCACAACCTTTGAATGATTTTTGGTGATATTAAAATAAAAATTACAGGGCCTCTTTTTCCATCCCACACACTTTTCTCAGGATTTGTCTCCTTATCTTAGAATACTCCCTGGGAAAGTTTTCTTCCTGGTAACCTGTTAAACACTTCTACTTTATCAAGAATAAAGGCAGATTTAAAAACACAGTAAATAAGTACCTCCAAATATGTTTTAGAGCTTTTCTTTTATAATACATAAAATGCTAGTTTCATGTTTCCACCTGTTCTAATAGTGCTTTTTAATTTATAAGAAACCTTTACCAAAGTGCTCTATTTAAGTTTAGGGATGGTGAGAATTTGGAGAGAGTCCAGATGGAGTAATAAAAATCAGTAAGCCTATATGCAAATACATTTGGGGGAAATGGTAATGCTTGCCAAGATTTTAGTCAACCTGCCAAAAATTGCATTTTACAAAATGCAGTGGTGTTACTCATGCATTTTTCGCACTGTGAATGCTAATGAATAATTCCCAGTGGTTATAGAGGGGACTGGTCCAAAGAAGTTGCTTCTGGGGCTTCAGAACAAGTTACAGGCTTAACGTATATGTGGTTTAAGACTTTTCTTTTACTGTTGGGCTCTGTGGGTATCTAATTCTTACTATTCTGTGTTATGGAAATGAATTTAAAGGGCAGAAAAAATGTAGGAAGAAATGTTCTCATTCCAAGGTCCTGGTTATAGAAAATTTTTCATTAACCGACCCATTTTAGGTTTGCTAAAAGAATAGCTAGAGAAAAGTTGTGTTCTTCCTTGCAGTGTTGAATTAGTGTAAGACTCATATCCTAATTTGACCATCTTGGGTTTCCCAAGTCTAAACTTTTCTTGAAGAGACAGGAGGTAATAAGACCCAGCCAAGTCTTCTGAGGCAGCCTTTCCTGGTGGCAGGAATATAGACTTTGCCATTCAGTTGACTTGTGTGCCATTCACACCACTACCCATGCTAGCTAGCTCTGTAGCTTTTGCTAACTTTGTAAATCAAGATAATAATTGACATTTAGCTTTTAGAATCTTTTAATGATTAAATAAAGTTTAAAAAATTAAAGCTCTTAGCTCATAATTGGTGCCTAACAAATGTTAGCCCTCTTTCTAAAAGCAATTCTTATCAATAGAATAGTCTGATTTGACCAGAAAATTGAAGTCCAGTCATACATTAAGAAATGAGTTTTGAGATAAATGTATTTCAGTGATATATAGAGAAATTGAGGAGAAGGAGGCATGTTGATATTCACAAAACAGACACACTTGCAATTTTTCAAATTCCAGTTGAGCAGATAAGAGACTGCTTACTGTCACTGCCTGTCTGCATTCTTTGGTAATCTTATTAGATGAAAACATTTGAACCTATTCCTTAGGAGTGCCCTGGTATCAGAGTGGGTAAAATGTATAGACATAATGGATAATCATTCCCTAAATCACAAAAGAAAATAGATCTGTTTGGGTAAAAATTTATAATGCATTTTTTAAGTTGTACTTTTCAACTAGGTTCATATTTAGAGTTGCCAAGTAAATTATAGCCTGTCCAGTTAAATTTGAACTTCAGATAAACAGCGAATACTTTTGTAGTATAAATATGTTCCAAATATTGCATGGGGCATTGTTATACACTAAAATGTTTGTTGTTTATCGGAAATTCAAACCTGACTGATTGTCTCCTATTTTTATTTGCTAAATCTGGCAACCCTACTGATATTCTAAACTCTTATTTTACATTTGATGGGTTATGTTATGGATTTTCCTACCATAAAACCAACACCTTTGCTTATAATTGATCTCAGGCCTTTTATATATCTTATTTCTGAGTTATTTCTTGAGACAGTTTTTTGCTTTATATAGGAAACAGTTGGTGAAGTTAAAATTCGTGGAGAACCCTGAAGCTAAATAGTCTGTGAGAAATAATGTCTACAAACTGCATAATGAATATCAGCTTCATTCGCATAGCTCTGTTTTAATATGTAAGAGCAAAAGATCTCTAAAAGCAGAAGATAGCTGATATCATCAAATTGTACTATATGGCATTACAAAGAAGGGAGAAAGAATAACTGATCCAGAAGTTCTGAAAGAGTCCCCCTTAGTAGGTTGCATGTATGGCTGGGAAGATTCCTCTGTATGCAGCAGTATATTATAGCTACAAGAAGGAGAGTTTATGCTTTCAGTTTTATTCCTATTATGCACAGGAATTTTGAATTAGTTTTTTTGTGGGTAAGCACCTTAACTCACCCATAAAAACATCAACTTTATTGTTCATTGTTAAAGAACAGAAGAAACAGCAAAGAGTTTGAAGAATTAAATGAATACACAGGAAACTGATTCATACACGTGCCTTCTGTTTTAACAGGATATCACTAACTTTTTAGACCTGGAACTGCCTGCTAACACTTGGTTCCAGGGGAAAAAAAAGAGAGCAAAAGAGAAAATTTCCCCTGGATTGGAACAGAAAATAATGTCGAAGCAAATAGAACTCTATATACTTCTGACAGTTCAAATGATACATAAGTACACAGGCTGACAACGGCTGGTTTGTCCCTGCAGTTCACTTCACTCAACTCTGCACGGTTCTATAGGACAATGAAATTCAATGCACTTAAAATTTCCAAAAAAAAAAAAAAGTGAGCTCAGATTCTTTTAAAAGCATTTCTGTGAGAAAACGGATCATTTACATGCCAAAAGCACTTTTAATGTGACATATTTAGCACATGTATTATTTAGAACGAAAGCTGCTTGAACTTAGCGAATTTTAAAGTCTATAAAATGGCACCCCACTGAGCAGAAAGGTAGCTGTTCTCTGTTATGTGATTATTTGGAATAATAGACTTGTACATAACTTTTTATGAAATTAAAGGTATGACATTTACTTTCGTTTAGCCCCATGAATTGCACTTTAGAACATAAAGAATGGGCTGATGTAGGAATTTGTTGTTCCTTCAAGCAATTTAACTGATTTTTAAAGAACAGTTTTGTGTTTCATCTATTGAGTAACACATCAAACAGTTATCTTAGATTTAATGAGACTAGTGTATCACTTAACTCTTCCAAGAAATTTTCAGGGACCTTTAAAATGAGAAAGGTGGTCACCCCAGATTTGTATTGTTTTCTGCTTCCAACTGGAATCCAAACTCAAGAGCACCAGCTTGGTGGCAATGGAGGTTACTGTGCTGAAGGAACACGGTGGTGATTGGCCTGGAGGGAGCAAGGCTACACATCAGCCACTTTACATACCTCATGGTGGGATACCTGTCTGCTGCAAATTCCTTTGGAGGAGAAAATTGGCATTGCAAATCTGATCAGATTTTGGACATATTTGCCTGACAAACACACCATTTCCTCTTCTGAGAGCACACTGCCTTACTAAGAGGAAGAACTTAGAAAATACTTGTTTCTTTAAGTATTACTGTGGACAAAGCAGCCAGATCTTAAAAAGTAAACAGGAATCTGTTGAAAAAGTCTGAGAGTTCTCAACCCTTTCCTCAAATGAAGAGATTTTGATAAATTAAGCTACACACACGCACAGAGAGAGAGAGAGAGAGAGAGCTGAATTTTTGTGATGCAGCCAGTCAGAAGTATATCTGTGCTTGTATAGAAGTGATTCTCAAGGTAGACCCCTAGGAAATGATTTATCAGACAGATGAACCCAGGACTGTGTATATGTTTACCAGGCGTGAATCAAACCTCTGTGAGTTTAAAGAAGTGAACGACTTGCTGGCTCCTGATTAGAGTGAGGGCATTGCAGTAGTACACAAGGATGTTTCCAGATTTCCATTTTTAACCATCTTCTCCTGTCTCCACCTCCTTCACCCTTCTCCAGAGATTTCAGTGAGTGTTTGAATTGGCTTCAGGCTTGAAATTTGGCATTCAGGAAATCAGCTCAGCAACTCTAATTTATCTGTGTTTTCAGAAAGGCTTTTTTGATACACTTTAAAGACAGGCACTTGATTGAAAAAGTGCTGTGGCAGGTCGGAGTTTCTCTGTGGGTCCGTATAGCTCTAAAAACCAGGTGTTTCTCTTTTCTTTTCTTTTTCTTAAAGGGAATTATTTTTGGCTAATCCACATCAGTGTCTCTCTCTCTCTGCTTCTTTTGCTTTTTAGTTTTCCAAATTAAAATAGCCTAGATTTGGGGGTTAGAAAATTAGCTATAGTAAAGTACAATATTTTCACTTCTTGTGTTCCCGTGACTCTATTGCTCTTGTAACAGTCTTGTTCAGAGAGAGATGGAACTAAAACTTGATCTACAGTCCAAAAGGTGCAATTATGGTCATTTAAGCCAATAACATAATTATGTATACAGTGTATATATTTATCAGATATGTGCAGCTATTTTGAACTCTTTATGTATTATCATTGCCACTTTGCAGCTTTCTTGAAACAATTTTCAACATCATCTAAGCAAACATCACAGAGAAGGTTAAATGCTAAAAATATACTTTTAAATTACATTGAGGTAATGGCTTAAAGCCAGAAACAAATCAAATATTTTTTACCTGACAATCTTCTATTTTCCTTGAGATTAATTAACATCAAGAATTTAATTAATTCCTATTGTTGTCAGCAGTCTTTTGTGTTTATTTTGGGAAATCTGTTTCAAGAAGATGCTTACACAGGACATAAATGCAAACTGATTCAAACTTTTATTCAGAATCTGAGTTTACTACATTATTTGTGTGTGACATTAGATCTCTGTTCTTAGAATAAACACCACACCACCTGGGATTATGATGCCTCTTCATTTTTAAGCCCCAAATTTAGCATTGTTTGAAGTCTGGTTTATTTCACACCTTTTGGAGGCTTTCTTTAATGCAAGGAAGTAGGATCCCTAATCTTCCCATCCTGCTGCAATCCAACAGTTGCTAATATTCACATGTGTGTGTTGGTGAAAAGGAAGGTTGCTTTTAGCAAGCATGAGGCAAGGCTTTAATTTGTAGCTGATAATTTGCTACTGGAATCTTACCCTGATTAGTCTTCTGACTGCACCAACAGTTTTTGAGGTGGTGTGAATTACCTGCTGTGTATGTTTTTACCACTCACTCAGGGATGAAAATGAATTACTACCTAGCTCTCAATTAAAGCTCAAAATAAGAAAATCTCAAACTTCTTTTATGTCTGCACTTCTAAAGAACAGAATTAGTTGCTTCTAATATCATTGGAATTGTAATTCACACTCTTGGAAATCCTGCAATGGATCTTTCAGCCACAACATTGCCTTTGCTCCAAGTCAAATCATCATCCAACAGCTGAGAATTGAAACAAACTCCATTTGTGAAAATAAACCATGAATTTATCAATAATGTGGAATTTTTAAAGTGTTATAATTCTCCTCATTCTACAGAAATTAATATGTTATTTTTGATCACAATAATTGTGAAGTCTAGGAAACTGAGTTGTGGACTTTGATTTAATTTATCGTTAATGCACTGTTTTAATTTTCAGCAGCGCTGGAAAAAAATACATTAATGAAAACTTTGAGTAAATATTTCTGACACTGTTGCTAGATCTTTTGAGAAAATGTCCATTACTCTTAACCAGTTTGTCACAAGTCCACAAAAGCTTGTATTGTGTTTGGTGGGTGCACTTAATGTCTAAAAGTGAATTCACAGGCAGTCAAATAGTCTGTGCATTTATTCTGTGATTCATATTCCTGTTAGGCACTTATTGTGTGTTTCATTTGCTTATGCCATAAAAAATACAGAGCTCATGAGTTTTAAAGCACTTTCCTTCTACATAGGAAAATGGGTTATACCACTCCCTCTCAGGGACAAAATTTCTTATGAAGGCATAGTACTTATGACTGCTCAAGGCCCTGAATCTGCTTCTGTTCTACAAAGCTTTTATTTTCTTCTGGGGAAAAAAAAGAGGGATATTTAAGAATTTTCTCTCCTAAAATCAGCATAGTAAGTGGCAAGAAATAGGAAAACCAAGGAGGGATGGAATTGGTAGGTTGGTTGTCTGCTGTGATGGGTGGAAAAGTCTGATGCCAGCTGGAGAGTACCTCCTCATTTACTTAAGAAAGCAAGTTTGTTTTCTTGATGTGCCTGAGGAAATAAGAGTCTACTTGAATTCTGAGTGAGGAAATAGAGGGCTGCTCAGCTAGGAGTGGATCACATACAATGTAGGAAGAAGAGGAGTGAACAGAAAAGCCAAAACCAAGCACTTTCAAACAGCCTTTTTTTTTTTTAATAAATTTTATTGGGAGTACAGTTGACTTACAGTGTTATATTAGTTTCAGGTATACAGCAAAGTGAATCAGTTAAAGTTATATACATACATATATCCATTTTTCCCCATATAGGTTATTACAGAATATTGAGATTTCCCTCTGTTCTAAGTAGGTCCTTGTTAGTTGTCTATTTTATATACAGAAGTGTGTATGTGTTAATCCCACCCTCCTAATTTATCCCTCCCCCAGTATTTCACCTTTGGTAACCATAAGTTTGATTTAGAAATCTATGAGTTTGTTTCTGTTTTACAAGTTCTTTTGACAAGCAGCTTTTAAAGTCTACTTGACAATAGAGGTCTGTTTTTTTCTGTTTTGTTTTTCATTTGGGTTTCCCATAACATCTAGTTTAAGGCTGGATTCACAACAGAAACAGAAATATGTTTTGGTTTCTTGATAAACACCCATGTTCCAAGGTGATAACTCTGGTTTACAAGACCAAATAAAGAACAGTTGTGTTGTAGCTAGATACATTGTCTTTAGCAGAATCTACTTTGCTTTTGATGTTAGCAGAGTTGCATCAAATTTATCAACTAATTTTCATTATTTTCCTCTTGTTTGTAGTCATAAATTTCCTAGTTATAATTCTGCTCTGCAGTATCACAGAAAGATGATATGTGAAGCTCTGCTTGCTCATGTTCCTGGAAAGAGGGAAAGCATCATTCATCTAGTTCTTCCTCCCTCTTTTGCTATTAAGTAACAGGATTGTTGATAAATTTCTACATATCATGCAATGTAACAATGTTCTCAGAACTCTTTATTGTTAGGAATAGAGAAGGAGACTTCCAAGTAGGTTATAAATGGCAAATTAATGAGCATAAAGAAGACAGTCTTATGTAGGAAATACATTTTTTTTTTTGGACTGGCTTAGCCTTTCTGGATATCTGTATGTTGTTATTACTTTTTGATACTGTTCAAGTGATGTTTCACTTAAGAAAATCCTACCACTGGATTTTGTTAGATTTTAAATATTTGTGAGGGTTAATCATGTCATCTCAGATATTAGTTATATCTTTGTAAATATGAAGATAATACCTAAGGAGCCATTCAGGATTATTCTGAAATTTAAATTGGACCACCATGTGGTTGATTTTATTGCCTTTGTGTTGAGTGGTGGCTCCAATAAAAATTGAAATAAAACCCTATATGGCTGTATGTTAGGTAAAAGATGGGCATATTCATTAACTCTGTGGTCTCTACGAAGCCAGTAACCTGAAAACAAGCTTGGAATTGAGCAGGAGCAGGAATATGATATAGATAAGAACACAAGGTCATTTTGCTGGGCAACCTTGGAAGAGGGTTTTTCTTTGTTTGCTTTCCTCTCTCCTGCATTTATTCCTTCACGCTCTTACTCCCTCCCTCTTTTCACCTTACTTTTCTCTGTTCCTTTTTCTTTCTTTAGAACATTCACTGACATATATCACTAGTATATTATTACAGATTATTTTCCTCTGGTCTAGGGATTGCATAAAATAAAAAAATCATGTGTATGTCTTATTTATTTAATTAATTTTTTTTTGAGCAGAGAAATATTTATTACAGGGCCAAACAAGGAGAATGGGTGGCTTGTGCTCAAAGCCTCTAGACTCTTGTATGTCTTATTTTAGATATGAGATACAACTAAGAGTGACAAGAGAAATATATACAGCCCAAAATTTGGTCAACTGCACATACAGTCTGCCCTACAGAGTTCTACATTCATGGAGTAAACCAACCACAGATTGTAAATTTTTTTAATTCTAGAAAGCCCCAGAAAGCAAAACTTGAGTTTGCCACACATCAGCAATTCTTTACATAGCATTTACATTGTATTTCAACTGTTTACATAGCATTCACATTGTATTAAGTATTATACGTAATCTAGAGGTGGGAGGATGTGCAGAGGTTATATGCAAACACTATACCATTTTATACAGGATACTTGAGTAACCTAGATTTGAGTATCCAAGGGAAGTCCTGGAAAAAATCCCCTGCCAATGCCAAAGGACAACTGTATTAATGTACAAATAGCATACTCCTAAAAATAGGTGCATCCAGGGTTATTTATCACCTTTTTCAGGGGACTTCTAAATCAAATAGAACATTAATGAGAATTTTAAGCAGTGATACACTGCTAATATTAGAACCACTGAGAGCAGCTGGTAGATTTATGTGGGCAGAGTTTTCATCACCTCACTCCTGTTTCCCTTCTACTTCATAACACAGGAAAGTGTGTTATTTCTGCTGGCCTAATATTTTTAAGTTCATCAATTACATACAAATTAGAAATTATGAAATATGATCAAAATATATCAAGCTGAATAGTTTTGCAACCAGCTGCATCATTGAAAGTAGAACTAGTCAGTTGTTCACACACTGCTTATTTTTTGTCACATATTGAATAAAAACCCAAAATATTCTCAAAGAGATAGGACTGACTAGAGAGACATGGAGACTTGAAGGAAAGTTTTAATTGCTTATATTTCATAGTTTTTCTTTGGGAAAAAGAAGGAAATGTGAATGATTTATGATTTGTATAACACTTAAGTGCATTTTGCTTGCCTTTTAGGCAATCTATTCCACTTATTATGCAATATTAGATATTATCATAAATTAAAGTGATTTTAGAAGATGGAAAATAGTTCAACAAAACAGTCCTTTAAAAGTGCACACACCAAAAGCAGCAGAATACACATTCTTCTCAAGTGCACCTGGAGCATTCTCTAGGATAGATCACATTCTGGGCCAGAAATCAAGCCTTGGTAAATTTAAGAAAATTGAAATCATATCAAGCCCATCTTTTCTGACCACAATGCTATATGACTGGAAATCAACAAGAAAAAACTGCAAAAAAACCCAAACACGTGGAGACTAAACAACATGCTACTAAACAACCAATTGATCACTGAAGATGTCAAAAATGAAATTAAAAAATACCTAGAAGCAAACGACAATGAAGACACAACAATCAAAAACCTATGGGATGCAGCAAAAGCAGTTCTAAGAGGGAAGTTTATAGCAATACAAGCTTACCTCAGGAAACAAGAAAAAGCTCAAATAACCTATCTTTACACCTAAAACAACTAGAGAAAGAAGAGACAAGACCCAAAGTTAGCAGAAGGAAAGAAATCATAAAGATAGGAGCAGAAATAAATGAAATAGAAATGAAAACCATAGAAAAGATCAATTAAACTAAACGCTTGTTCTTGGAAAAGATCAATAAAATTGATAAATCCTTAGCGAGACTCATCAAGAAAAAGAGGACTTAATAAAATTAGAAATGAAAAAGAAGTTACAATGGACATCACAGAAATACAAAGGACCAGAAGAGATTACTATAAGCAACTATATGCCAATAAAATGAACAACCTAGAAGAAATGGACAAATTCTTAGAAAACTGCAATCTTCCAAGACTAAATCAAGACAAAATAAAAAGATGAACAGACCAATGTCAAGTACTGAAATTGAAACTGTGATAAAAAACTTCCAACAAACAAAAGTCTAGGACCAGATGGCTTCACAGGCAAACCCCATCAAACATTTAGAGAAGAGCTAACACCTATCCTTCTGAAACTTTTCCAAAAAATTGCAGAGGAAGGAAGGAACACTCCCAAACTCATTCTGTGAGGACACCATTACCCTGATACCAAAACCAGACAAAGATACCACAAAAAAGAGAAAATTACTGGCTAATATCACTAATGAACATAGATGCAAAAATCCTCAACAAAATACTAGCAAACCGAAACCAATGATACATTAAAGGGATCATACACCATGATCAGATGGGATTTATTCCAGGGATGCAAGGATTTTTCAATATCTGCAAATCAATCAAGTGTAATGCACCACATTAACAAACTGAGGAATAAAAACCGTATGATTCTCTCAATAGATTCAGAAAAAGCTTTGAAAAAAGCCAACACCCATTTCTGATAAAAACCCTCCAGAAAATGGGCATAGAGGGAACATACATTAACATAATAAAGGCCATATATGACAAACCCACAGCTAACATTATTCTCAATGGTGAAAAGGTGAAAGAATTTGTGCTAAGAAGAGGAACAAGACTGCTCTTGCCACTACCATTCAACATAATTTTGGAAGGCTTAGCCTTGGCAATCAGAGAAGAAAAGGAAATAACAGTTATCCAAATTGGAAAGGAAGAAATAAAACTATCACTGTTTATAGAAGACATGATATTATACCTAGAAAATCCTAAAGACACTACCAGAAATCTGTGAGAACTCATCAATGAATTTGTTAAAGTTGCAGAATACAAAGTTAACACACAGATATCGACAGCATTTCTATATACTAACAACAAAACTTCAGAAATAGAAATTAGGGGAGTTACCATCATGGCTCAGCAGAAACGAACCCAACTGGGAATCATGAAGTTGTGGGTTTGATCCCTGGCCTTGCTTAGTGGGTTAAGGATCCAGCATTGCCGTGAGCTGTGGTGTAGTTCGCAGACATGGCTTAGATCCTGATTTGCTGTGGCTGTGGATGTGGCATTGACTGGCAGCTAGAGCTCTGATTCAACTCCTAGCCTGGGAACCTCCATATGCTGCAGGTGTGGCCCTAAAAAGCAAAAAAAAAAAAAAAAAAGCCCCCCATTTATTGTCACATCAAAAACAATAAAATAATTAGGAATAAACCTACATACAGAGTCAAAAGACCTGTATTCTGAAAACTACAAGACACAGATGAAAGAAATCAAAGATGACCCAAACAGATGGAAAGACATACCATGCTCTTGGATTGGAAGAGTCAATATTGTCAAAATGACTGTACTACCTAAGGCAATCCACAGATTCAGTGCAATCCCTATCAAATTACCAAGGACAGTTTTCAAAGAACTAGAACAAATAGTTTAAAGTTTATTTGGAAGCACAAAAGACCCAGAATAGCCAAAGACATCCTGAAAAAGAAAAATGCAGCTGGAGGAATCAAGCTCCCTGACTCCAGACTATACTACAAAGCAACAGTTATCAAAACCATATGGTACTGGCACAAAAACAGAAATATAGATCAATAGAACAGGATAGAAAGCCCAGAATTAAATCCATGCACCTACAGCCAACTCATCTATGACAAAGGAAGCAAGAATATACAATGGACAAAAGACAGTCCCTTCAATAAGTGGTCTAGGAAAACTGGACAGCTACATGGAAAAGAGTGAAATTAGAACACTTCCTAACACCATACACAAAAATAGACTCATAATGAATTCAAGACCTAAATATAAGACCAGACACTATAAAACTCTTAGAGGAAAACATAGGACAAACACTCTCTGACATAAATGACAGCAACATCTTCTCAGATCCACCTCTTAGAGTAATGACAGTAAAAACAAAAATAAACAAATGGGACCTAAATAAACATCATATGCTATCACTTATATGTAGAATATAAAAAAAGGATACAATAAACTTATTTGCAGAACAGATACTGACTCACAGACTTTGATAACCGTATGGTTTCCTAAGGAGGTAGGTTTGGGTGAGAGGAGAAATGGAAATGCTGTAAAATTGAGTTGTGATGATCATTGTACACCTATAAATGTAATAAAATTCATTGGGTTAAAAAAAAGTTCACACATGACTCTAAAGGGTTTTGGAAATTTAAAACAAGTTTTGTTGGAGTTCCCTTGTGGTGCAGTGGGTTAAGGATCCAGCATTATCACTGCTGTGGTTTGGGTTGCTGCTATGGCATGAGTTTTATCTCTGGCCCAGGAACTTCCACATGTCCACAAACATGTATAAAAAATAATAAAAGAAATGAAAATAAAAATCTTTTTTAAAAGAAAACTAACAAGTTTGGTGTTAATGGTTGTATAAGACTGGACCTCGTCCCAATTAGAATAATGAACATTTAGGCTATTGCCAAACATATGACTTAATAGTGTGGGATTTATGTTTTATTTAAAAAAAATCTTGAGTTTATTGGCTAATTTTTGAAATTTGCACTGAAATAGATGTATCTTTTCAGTCTTCCAGCTTCATTGCATTATTGAGTTCAGTATATGAGGTGTGAGAAGATATGATTCAAAACAGGTCATACTTGATTTGCAGTCTTGTTTTCCCTATTACACACAGGAAAAAATTGAAAAGATTGGTAGGACTGTGTCTATTAAATGCATTTAGTGCATGAGTAGAAACCTGCAGCAAAAGCAAAATGGATGAATTAAGATACTATGGGTAATGCCACATTTTGGAATGAGCCCTGAGGAGTGAAAATCTGGGTTACAGAACTTTTTCAGAAACTTACCAGCTGAATGATCTTGGGTTCATTTTTAAAGAGTACTTTTCTTATCCACTAGGGGATAATACTGCTTTCCTCTACCTCTGTGATTTGAGGTACAAAATGAGAGATGTGGAAGAACTTTGGAAGATGCAAATCATTATTGAAATGTAAGGTATTATTATCTTATGTTCAAGTACAAGAGTTAAGCTTATTAATATCCAGTTAGGGTGTTCCCGCTGGGGATCAGTGGTTAAAGAATTCGACTGGGAACCATGAGGTTGCAGGTTTGATCCCTAGCCTCACTTATTGGCTTAAGGATCCATCATTGCCATGAGCTGTGATGTAGGTCACAGACACAGCTCAGATCTGGCATTGCTGTGCCTGTGGTGTAGGCTGGTGGCTACAGCTCTGATTCGACCCCTAGCGACAATATATATATATATATATATATATATATATATATATATATATATATATATATATATATATATATATCCAGTTGGGTCACTATCTATTTTTATTTTTTTCCCACCTTTTATCTTGAACATGGATTCTAAGACTATTTTAGCAATAGTCTTAGGTTCTTTCATGTAAGGCTAAACGCAAAATTTTCTGTTATAATGTTGGCAGATGAGTTTGTTTATATCCACCATCTAACTATTCAACACATTTTTCTTAGTGCTTATTTCATGTAAGCACTGTGTCCAGGTGGTACAAAAATGAATCTAAAACATAAACTGTCCTCAAGAAGTTTATAGTTACATGGAGACACAGAATACATCATTCCTGGGTCTGTAACTTGATTTTACCCAACTTAGAGGCTGATAACTTAGCCTGTTGCTATTTCATGAATGTTGGTAGAATCCAAGATTCCTGAGTCAGAGACAAAAAATTTTATTATTTGCAGCACAGCAAGTGTCATTGGATTTACATTGGTTCCCTTTGCCCTCCTCGTTGGCAGGAGTGGTGCTGGGATAATAGGAAGTCCAAGTAGGTATTGCAGATGCAGAGGGTTTGTGTTGTAGCTGAGGAATATTAAACTTAAGGGGCCTACTGTTTTATAGCAACAGTAAGCAAATCTGCTTTTGGCCCTGGAGGAGAGATTGCTTTATCCCTCCTACACTGCTGTAAGTACAATCCTTAAGAAAGACCCCAATAAAGAGCAGTCAAGACCTCACACTCTTGGTGTACCCAGTAAGATGTGTAGAAACACAAGGGACCCACAGAGGAATGTCTCCTAATCATCATAAGATAGAAAGTGATGAGACTTGATAACAATTTAAGGGATTTGAGTCCCATTCCATGTCAAAGACAAAGTCAAGTGCTTTTTCTTTTAATTATTCTTATTGCCAGCTATTTATGGAGCTCCTACTGAAGGATGTGACTCATGGTGGAACATAAGGGTGATAAAGGGCTGTGAAGGTTTCTGCCTCTCTTATAATTGAATTCAGTGAGATTTCCTCACTTGGCATTTTCCTCATCTCTCAAAACCACTTCCTTGGGCTTCCACTGACCATATCTCTAAAATTCACTGTGACTTTTCCTAATGAAAACTCATGGAGAAACCAAAAAAAAAACAAAAAAAACAAAAAAAAGGAAAACAGAAAAACAAACAAACAAAAAACAAACCTAAAGAAGGGAAATTGAATTTCTCATATCTTATATTGAAGTGGCACCAAAACTCAATGAGTCTTCATTAGGAATAGTCACATTTAATTTTCATCTCTTGGCACCTTCTGGTTTGGGTCAGAAGATGTAGCATGGTGGGTTGATGCCTCTTTTGACTATGTAGCGATTCAGACTGGTCTCTCTTGAGAGCCTAGGCTCATGCCATCGGCACTGCTGGGAACCAGAGGCATGAGAAGTTAAAGGACAGAGCTTCTTAGTCTTTTTCAGACCCAGTTTATAAAATAGGTCTTCCTATGCCACCACCCCCTCCAAAAGCTTGAACAATGTTAAGTGAATATCCCACATTTGCTGAGCTTATCACATTCAGAATTTTCTCAGGGAAATCCTCATTACTGCCAAAGTGTATAGGGAACAAATAACCTCTCAAATATGAGTGAGCTAATGCCTGAGAGAAGTCTGTTTTTCAAATTTGAAAAGGGCTGCCCAGTTTGCTCTTGGAGGTTATTGGTGAAGATATTGGCTTAAACCAGCTGACAAGATAGAAAAAAAATTAGTGGGAGAGTAAGAAAAAGAGATTTACTATTAAGTCAAAATATGAAAACCTTCCTTGAGAGACAACATACTCTGCAAAAGAAGAGTGAGTTTGTTTTGGCAGGGGGCCGTGGAATTCTAGTTTGCAATTTAAATCTTTGCTAAAAATTGCACTTTTAAGGCAGGTGCTTGTCTAGCACAGGTGGTTACTGTAGCAATCACTGTATCGACAGAAAAATATTATGATGGGATGTAGAGACACCAACCAAATGAAATAAAGTCAAAGAGAACAAAAAAATCATTCCCTTCTCTCTTCTCTCCTCCCTCACATACTCTTCCAAATAATTGTAATTTAATGTTCTATTTAGAAGAACATATTTATAACAGGGCCCCTCAATATTAATCTTAAACTTGGAAAAATAACTTGTCATTTATTTAACCCCAGCCTGATGGGAGGTTAGATTCAGTACTGAAAGTCTATTACAAATAGCTGGGACATTCTAAGGTCATCAAATGATGGCTGTCATTTTCTTATTCAGCCCAATGATAAAGGAGCTTTTAAATGTTTGGACATTCAATCTATGTAGTGCCACGACCTGGACATACCCTTTTACTAAACACTAGCCCACTAAATCCTCTTAGAATGTTGTTTACCTCTAGATAAATCAAAGCTGACAATGTAGGTTAACTTCACTGATTCATTTTTCAGCCACAAATGATTAATAATTTTTACAGAATGAAAGCTACAGACTTCTTATTATACTGTAGACTACAGGCAGTGATATAATTCTTAGATGTCATGTGAAATGTGAAGCCATTTTTCTGGAACTGATGTTCCCAGTTCTCCACTAAGCATAGTAGCTACCTTTCCTCCACTAGAGGATCATCCGGCAGGAATGACCTTATCAATTACTGTAAGTCAGCATCTTTCCCCCAGAGTTTGAGCAAGCTGTTCTCTGCAATTTGTATCGGTAGCCCAATCCGAATCCATTTCCAAGCCTAAGCATGTCATAATGCTGCAGCAGTGAAAGACATGTTGCTTCAGTAAGCAAAGACATGGGCTTTGTGAGGAAAGCTTTGCTGGCTGACCAGGAACCCCACATGATGGAGAAAGGCCAAAACACAAAGAAGATAAATGAACAGAGAAGGGCCCAGGATGTTCTTACCCTGGAAAGTTTAATTAGGAAATTTTTACCAACGGTTTTGTTTCTGTTTCTGTTCAGTCAGTTTCCCCTCTCTGTTCACTACCTATCCAAATAACTCTGGAATTCTTTGTGATTTTAATAAGATTAGGAATTAAGGTCAGAAATGTTTTTGCTACAGGTGTCTTGAAAAGTTACTCTTCTGCTGGTTAGCACAGTAAGGTTTCTGCAGCTTCCCTTGTATTTTCCCCCTCTACTTCTCCTCCAACACTCTAAATAGTATTTTTCATTATGTCTTATTTCCAGGGTAGTTAAGCTTGGGAATGATCTTATTTCTTTGATTTCATATCCTGCTATTCATGAATAGCTAATAGTGGTGATAACATTTTCGACACTTAGAATTGCTTTCTGGTGACCTAGAAGGAGGAGATTTTTTTTTTTTTGAGAGATATAGCACATGTAAACTCTCATGACATCAAGGACAGAGTTGCTAAAATAGATGATCGATTACCTATGCTGAGCTCAGCACTTAGACTTTCCATTAGGCTTAGAAACTTTCCTTAGGTTTACACCTAGAAAATTTTGGCATTGGTCCTTATTATCTTTGTCTGCTTGGATACACCTTTGTGTTCCTGCTTTGGGACTACCTGCACTTGGAAAGAGCAAAAGAATTAAGAACATCCCCCCCCCAAAAAATATTAAAATTTTAATAATAACTCTTTTGGATTTGGTTGGTGTTCAGCTTTAAGCTTTAGATTAGTTCTACTTTTATCTCTACTAGCTTGACCGTACGTATTCTAATCCCATATGAAAACCAACATTTCATTCTTTCATAATAAAATTATGGTTTTCTATACAATAAGAGCTCCATCCATTATGTGAGACGTAGATTATACAGACATTGGACACAAGGACGAAATAGCTCCTCTTCAGCTGTTCTTTTCCACTGTGTAATTATATAATTAGGATGTAGACTATCCATCATACAATTCTCTTTGTAATTCCATGGGAAAGCTACTGAATATGGACAACAGATGATTCTTAAACCTCAGTATCACAGCTGGTTTACATTTTTTACCCTTAATCCCATAAGTGGGCAGGCTATGTTACAGAACCCTTTCATGCCAAATTTCCTTTTTAAAAATTGAAACTACTGTGGTATTATCCAAGAGAAAGAGCATATTAAAGAATGGTTGGTTGTTTACCTGATATTTATAAGATTTCCCACATTGTTTTTCAGTGAATGCTTTCCTTTCTCTAGAAGATATTCACTATACTTAATCCCCATTGTGGCTTTTCCATTCTCTGTATTTCTTTTTTGTTGTTGTTTTTAAATCATTTTGCGTGTTTTCTACTAACTCTTTCCTTCCCTCCTCTCTGGTTAATACCTTCTCTATTATTGTCCAACCCATAGACATTTTATACTGTAGCTGAAAGTCTTCTAGGTTCCCCAAGCTGTATTTCATCACAAGTCATTCTCTTTTTATTAACTGGTGTGCCCACCATGTACCTTATATTACTTCAGCTCTCCCCTAAAGTCCAGGAAAAGATTTTTTTTGCTTTAATTCAATTCAATAACTCATGTTAATGATCTAAAAAGAAACACTAAAAACATTTGATAGAATTGGTCTTAAGTAGGTTTTTAAATTATTAATGTGATACCATAACATAAATTGTGAAATGCTGAGACTTATTTAGATGAAAGAAAGAATATAGGTCTCCTTCTGTGATAGATCTGGCTCAGTGGGAAGACCGCAGGATGCCGAGTCAGGGGACGCTAGATTCACTTTTATAAATGATCTGCAGTAAGAGTTAGGCCCAGTGGATCTCTCCATTGCTCATTGCTTAAGTTCCTATAACTACAGGATGGGAAAACATTAAAGGAATAAAATATTTTTCACTCTAATTCAGTTCAATGAATATATATTGAGGAGTTTTTATTAAGTTTAGTGGGTTGGGGACCTGATATTGTCTCTGTGAGAATGTGGGTTTGATCCTTGGCCTTGTTCAGTGGGTTAAGTATCTGGCATTGCTACAAGCTGCAGCATAGGTTGCAGATGTGCTGGGATCCCTTGTTCCTGGGACTATGTATGGCATAGGCTGCAGCTGCAGCTCGGATTTGACCCCTAGCCTAGGGGAACTTTGATATGCTGCAGTTGCGGCTATAAAATGAAAAACGAACAAACATATATTAGCTATCTGTTCTGAGTGAGACACTCAGCCAGGTGCATTAGGACAAATAGACTTGCTTATATAATGGCCTTTTCCTCTCTAGTTGTTTATAATTTATTTGGGTAAATAGGCCTAGCAAGAACTAACGAAGCAAAGACAGATATTCTGAGTGTCACATTAATGTATAAATACAGCATGGAAACATATGGGAATAAATTATTCTACTGTGGCTAAATGGAAGAGTTGATATTGGAACTGGCTATGAGTTCAAAAAGCAGAGAGAACAATATAGTTTAAAATGGGGGAGTAATGCGGGGAAAAGAAGAGAGGTAAGAAAGTCCCCGGGAATCTGTTCATTTACAGAAGTTCTATTTCTTTCAGTTTTGTCTGTCTATATAGTTTCTTATTCCTTGCTCTATTTTCAAGCTTTAAAAATTCTTTGCTATGTTAAACATGGTGTTTCATAATCTGTCTCATAATTATAATATATAAAATCTACATATATTGGACTTTTCTATCTGCTCTTTCTGCTTAATTCCATTTTAGATAATATTTTTAAGATTTTTTTTATTATGAGCAACTCATTTCCTTGGACCTATGTCTATGGGAATTCTTTAATGCCTAATTTAAAATAGGTTCTTTCAGGAGAATCTGCATTTTCTTTCGAGAGTTGTAGGGTAGAATTACCAACATGAGATCACTTTAAGTAAATTATTTATTTGAAGTGTTTTTGGACCACAAAGGCATTGGGAGTTCAGACCTATAAAACCATAGGAGAAAATTACACGTGCTTCTCAAGGCAAACTTCCCTTCTTTTCCTTCAGCATCAAGATAAGTTTTATGGATAAGTTTCTCAGCTTTCTCCTTCTGTTTATTTCTTGTTCACTCTTACACCAAGTGTGATTCCCTTTGGGATCCTAATGTATGTTGGAGTTACTCATCTTTATATCTGGGTGAGGTCTATGGTTTTGCTACTGCCTCTCAGGCATGATGTAGCCATTACAGAGAAGCTCAAGATCATTAGGGATTCCCTCTGCTATTTATGTTTAGCCCAGAAATAAGTTTCAAAAGATTATTTTTTACGTTTTATTTAGCATTTTATTATATTATTTATTTATTTATCTTTTTAGGGCCACACCTGCGGCCTATGGAGATTCTCAGGCTAGGAGTCGAATTGGAGCCGCAACTGCTGGCCTACACTACAGCTCATGGCAATGCTAGATCCTTAACTCACTGAGCTATTTAGCATTTTAGTTGTCTTTGGTATGAAGGTCATTCAGGGCATTTAGTTGGCTATACTATCAGAAGTGGTAGTCATAGGTGTAATTTTTAGGTCATTAGTATCTTATATTTTGCCTCAAAGTTTACACAGTGTTTTGTAGTTAGTAGAAATCTACTTTTCCTCTTTTTTTCTAAGGGGGAAGTGGCAAGCTTAGAGCTCTTATTTAGAAAAATGAGCCTGGCGGTGTAATTTAGAGCCTGGAGATGAGTTAGAAAGTGTGTATCATAATTGAGTCAGGCGGTTAAAGAAGTGTGCTCTGGGAGGAAGGCACAAGAAATGAAAGAAAGTTTTAGATTGAAAAGAATATACATAAGAAATGATCCTTTTGCACTGGTTAAACCAACTTGGAGTGTAAAGAGAGGTAATATTGAAGATTTATACTGGAGAGGGGTCTTGGAAGCTCTATCAATATAAAATCTAACTGAATTAGTAATAAAGTATCTGACTGCTAACTTCTTTATTAAATAAGGATATATTCATGTAATTGGACTTTCTAAGAAAGATTTCCACGTGTAATCATTTTTAGTCTGAGCTTAGTTAAGTAGGAAAGTCTTAACCTACCTTGAGGTGTGACAAATCCCGGGGGAATGCCACCTTGCTTTTGTAATCCAGGTAAGCATCTTGCTTTTACTCTAAACCTATAGGTTCCATTTGGAATTAACTAACCACTTACTAGGTTGAAAACAGATCCTAAATTCAAATTTAATCAATTCTTCAAATTGTACTCTTCCTTGCATACAGCAATCTGAAATAAAATTTATTATTTTTTTTCTGTGCCAAAAGAAAATGAAAGGTACAGAAACACAAAAAAAGGTAGAAGTGGTTAAAATATGGGAAATAACATGTCTCACTTTGTCAGCATCCTTAGAAAGTTATAAAAGAATTAGTCTTATGATGCTGCAGTCTGATGGCTTTTTGTTTACTGCAAAGAACATGGTTTTATTCACCTGTCAGTATTCAGAGTTCAAGCTTAGAAGGCTGTCTTACTGTGGGACACTGATAATTAAATTCCCTAATCCTTATGAACTAAGGGGTTGATGATTAGAGATCCTTAAAATTAAAAGGAAGCTTTAAAGATCATTTCTTTAGACTTCTCCTTCGGCTGGAACGGAGGACAGACATAAGGAAAGAATGGTAGTGGTAGTGGGGTTGGGGGCATCTAGAGTCAGAAACACTTGACTTCAAATCCTACCTCTGCCTGTTACTACATATGTGATCTTGGGTAGGTGACATTTCTCTATGAACTTCAGCTTATTTATGAAAACTGGAATAATGAAACTGGTTTCACAAAGTTGTGGTGAGTGCTAAATGAGATATTTATGCAAATGTTTAGCATAGTGTCTGAGGTACTTAGCAAAGAGTAACTCTTGTTATTGTTTTATCATCTTCAACTTCTCTTTGAATATATCTAATGATATGGAACTTTTTGTGATGTAACCTGTTAAATTTCTGTTGTAGATTCTCTATTGAGTAAAAAAAATATGACTCCCTGAAACTTGAATTCTTCAATCCTTGTTCTGCTATGTGAAATAACATAGGACTCCTACTTACTTTCTTCTGAAGGACAAACCTTTAACTATTTGAAGATAGAGAGGGAATCATTAATGAAGCCATGTTTTTGAGACAACTGCAAGTAGTGAGCTTCAGAGATGAGGTGGGGGGACAGTCCCTCTTCCATTATACCAGAAGAAATAAAGCAAGTCTAGGGACTGGTGTTTGCTAAAATGTCAGACACTTCTCCTCTCTATGAGGCAAGGTCTTCTGTTGAAAGAGGGGACATGTCTGTGGGGGTTAGAAATTTTTAGGAGAGTGGGAAAGGTTTAAAACCATTTCTGTGCAAAATTGGAGAGACTGCTGACCAGGGACTGTTGGGCAATCCTGAGGGTCCAGCTAATGTTGAAGAACCAATGTTAAAATTGGTACCAGTTGCTTGATTGTGCTTCATTCCAGCTGCATTGAGAGGCCAGAATGGAGGCCAGAGTTGGTGCTGTTTAGTTGACTCAAGTCTGAAGGTTTTACAAGCGAGTGGAATAAAAATTGGTGTGCAAGGAGGTTTGAGGGAGATGGTAAAAGAGTGCTTAAAATATTGGAACAGGGGCTCCCAATTGAAAGAGAAAGAAGGAAAGTCAGGAAGTGGCCAATAGCTGAAGAGAGAGAAGAGGGATCAAGGAGCTAGAGGAGGAGTTCCCATTGTGGCTCAGCATGTTAAGAACCCGACATAGTGTCTGTAAACATGTGGGTTTGATCCCTGGCCTCACTCAGTGGGTTAAAGATCCAGTGTTGCTGCAGGCTGTGGTGTAGGTTGAAGATGCAACTCGGGTTTGGGATTACCATGGCTGTAGCATAGGCAAGCAGCTGCAGCTCTTGCTTCTGTCCCTAGCCAAGGAACTTTCATATGCTGCAGCTATAAAAAGAGGTGGGGGGGGGGGAAGGAGCTATAGGTCTCCCTGAGGTTGGAGGGTAATATGAGTAAAAGATATCTACTTATTGAATGTGTTCTTTGTGCACAGCATTGCTTATATATAGGGATAAGGAATAGATAGGGAGACAGGTTACAGTGCTGCCTTTGAAAAATTCACTTTTTAATAAATATAAGCGAATTATTCTGAGCATTTGCAGTATTAGACTCTTAAACACTTCTATAGAGATTGAGGGGAAAGAGATTGATGAAAAGCCATGGTTGAATGACCTTTTTTCTTCTGTGTTCTCCAAATGGCTCCATTTTAGAATTTGAGCTTCTCCTCTTAACCAAGTTGTTTTAATATAAGTTTTTCTGGCTCTTTTGCTTTGCATTGAATCCTTTTTTTTTTTTTTTTTTAAATAACAATTTCAGTAGTTCCTGCTGTGGCACAGTGGGTTAGGAATCTGACTGCAGCAATGGCTGAAGCTCAGAGGTGTGTGTTTGATCCCTGGCTCAGCACAGTGGGTTGAAGGATCTGGCCTTGCTGCACTTAGTGACATAGATCACAGCTGTGGCTCCAATTCAGTCCCTGGCCCAAGAACTTCCATATGCAGTGGGTACAGCCATTAAAAAAAAAAGTAATTCCTTATTAGTATTCCCACAACCATTCATCAATTTAGTAGTGAAGCTCTGATCTTTTCACTATCCTTTTCCCTAATTTTGTAGAAATTACAATAACGTACTGACATTGCCTGGAGCTCACACACAGGGTTTGTGCTTAATGATGAGCCTGGGAATTCTGTGTATTTGAGAGGTAATGGCACTAAAATACAATGGACAGAACTGAGGTTTGCTATGTACTCTTACCATTAAGTTATGTTCTGGTATTTTTAGAAATATTATGTACCATAATTTTGATTTAATGTATTTCAAATTATTTAAATCCATGGAATGTACAAAAGACTTCTCTCAATAGCTTTCTTCCCCATATTTACTATGAATTGACCAAATATTTTTTGTAGGTAGGAAGCTCATATGTATATTAATGTGATGGCAATGAGTCAGAATAAAATGCATTTTCTCTAAACTTAGTGTTAGTCCACCAACAAAAATTCAGGAGTCATTAAAAACCTACATGATTTATAAAATCGGCATTTTCTACAGTTCTAAGGTAATTTTCTCAGACAAAGTTGATTGCATTGAGTCAACTTTTAGAAGCATGTTATTTTGGAGAAAAAAAATGATTCCTAATTTTAACTAAATGCATTCATTCAAAAATAAATATTGTGTGCCTCCTTTATTCAGGTTGGTTTCTTCTGAGGTCACTTTTCTTGGCTTGTAGATGGCTGTCTTCTCTTTGTATGTTCACATGTTCTTTCCTCTCTGTGTGTCTGTGCCCCCGTTTCCTCTTTTTATAAGGACATCGGTCGTATTGGATTAGGGCCCACCCACATCACCTTGTTTTACCTCTTTAAAACCCTGTCTCCAAATACAGTCACATTCTGAGTTACAGAGGTTAGGACCTCAAAATATGAATGGGTGGGGACGCAATTCAGCCCGTAACAGTGAACAAAACAGACAAAATTCCTATCCCATGAAATTCACCCTCTAGTGTAGGGGTTAGAAACCACTATCTGAAAGGATCAGATAGTAAATATTTTAGGCTTTGAAAGCCCCAAAGAAGCTCTTTGCATATTCTAGATTTGGCTCAGGGATTTTGGTTTTTCAAGCCCTATTCTTGAGTAACAAATAAACAACTGGGTATATGATGAATTGTCCAATACTAATAAGTTCAATGAACATGCAGAAGTTGGATAGTGCATACAGAGGGCTTTAGATATAGGTGGCTGGGAAAAGGTGCAACATTTTTGAACAGTCTTCAAATGAAGAAGGAGGTCAGGGTCTTCTTGCTTGAAGGGGGTGGTGGAACAAATGTTTCAGACAGAATGGCACATGCAACATGCTGAAGTAGAAGCATGCATGAGATGCTTAAGAAACAGCAGGAAGACTGCTGTGGCTGCAGTGCACCTGAACTGTGTTCACCTGGCTGGTCTACAACCGGCTGTTTGTATTCCACCAGGTTTCCCCCAACCAAGCCAAATACTAAGACTAACTTTAATATCTAAATTTACCTCAGTATTTGCCTTTTTGGGATAATTTTACCACACTGGATCTTATGAGAACATCATTTAAAATGTATTTAATAGGCTGACTTAAGGGACAGATGCATCCTGGTTACTCAGAAGAATTTAAAAAATGAAGACTTGGGCTTCTAAAATTAAAATCCTTTGAGACTTCAGCTTATTCAGAGTTTATGTGTGATATAAACCACTGTCATGAAATCTTCTTAATAACAATGTTTTACCCTAGCCTACGTCTAGCCAGGGTTGTGCTGGAAAGAAATTTCTAACAGAAGGGCTGGAACAGAGGAGGAAAGTCTTTCTCTGACCAAGGGCTGGCTATTCTGGAGTTTGATATACTCTACTTGGCCTTGGAGAATTCAAAGTATGCCACTCTCCCTGTTGCTCCAGACATTTTCCCTCAGACCCTGGCTAATATTTAAAGTTGTATTCTGGGTAGGTTTTGACTAGATGATTAAAGATTATATTTTCTTACTTCTTCGCATGCCTGGTGAACCTTGAGTGAAGGCCAGACATTTTACACTGTTGGGTGTTGGATATTTTTGCATATATATATATATATATATTTTAATTAGAGTTTGAAGTTTGCAACATTTATTTCAGGTTCTCTCTCTCTCTTTTTGCTTTTTTCTTTTTTTGCCACACCTGGAAGTTCCTGGGCCAGGGATTAAACCTATGCCACAGTAGTGACCAGAACCACAGCAGTGAAACTGCAGGAGCCTTAACCCACTAGGCCATCAGACCTGTATTTCTATCAAGAATCATAAATTTTGTTATGGGATGCAGTTAAATTCCTCAAAATAGTTAAGAAAAATTTTTTGAGGATTCTTTTTAAGCTTTTTGAGGTCCCACCAGAGCTGCCTTTAATCCAGGGTTAATTTTGTCCTGCTATGGACCAATACACCTCTAATTACGCTACTTGATGCTTGAGATTTACAAGGTTTTCGTCGCTCTACTTTATGGTAAAGAGAACAATTTCTGATCCTGTGTGAGCTCTCAGGATTTTTCTCTTCCTTTTTGGGTAGATCTTTTCCAAGCCTAAGGTAGTTAGTTCCTTGATTTCATGTGCTGGTCAGTACTGGAAACCCTCTCACTATTTGGAATGCTCTTTATGCAGCCCTCTTTTCCCTGGTAATCTTCCCTGTGTACTCTAGTGGCTCTGGACTCTGCACCTTCCCAGCTCTGGTTCTTCAACTCATGAATCCCAGGCTAGGATTTATGTAGTTTTGGATTCCTACCCACTGCCCTGGGCTGGAAATTCCATCCAAGTGATAAACTGGGGCCGTCTTAGTGTTTGCCTCATTTGTTTGCCTTCTTTTGTCCTGTGATGCCTGATGTCTGATGTCGGAAAGCTGCTGTTTCATCTATTTTACTTCTTTTTTTGCTGTTCTTGTTTCAGATGGGAGGGTAAATCTAGTCCCTGTGACTCTTCGTTGCTCCATTGTGTTGAGAAGTTGAAGTTCTCCACTCTCATCATGGATGTTTTTAAGGGATATATCATTGAATTAATATGAGAAACATTGGGAGCATCTTCCTGCGAGGTTTCTATTTTCTAGAGAAAAGGTACTGGGAAGAATTAAGAGAGGAGGTCATGCTTCAACTGTGTGGAATAGGGTAATAGCTGGGCTTTTTTCCCTAAGAGGGTGTTTGAAGACACTGTAGTTAATAGGAGAAAAGATGTTGCTTGTGACAACATCTAAGGATTCTATCTTAAGAGCATAAGGGAATGTAGGACACATGTCACCCTGGCACTTAGGGTCACTGGTTATTTCCAGTCAGTTTATAAATTTGGCAGATCATTTGTTGAGCCAGCAAATAAGAAATGATTACCTAATATGTGATAGAATTATTTCCCCAAATCACACTAAAAATGTAAAATAAAATATGCCCCATAAATTTTTACATAATGGCAAGAGTAGACATCGAACAACATGAAGATGAATGAAGCTTCCAGGAAGTCACCTAGACTCACATGCTAGCCAAGGGATTCTTCCTCATGCTTCAGTCTTTAGCAAAATTACATATTTGTACATGTCATAAATCTAGGGGGTTGCTCACAAGTAGTTGAAACCTTTAATGCTAGATACTTGAATGCTGAAGGTTTATATTATTTGGGGCTGCTGTTTCCTGAATATCTTAAGGAATGGAAATCTGGGAAAAATGAAGAGGAAAGAACAAAAACAAACCCCCAAATTTTAAGTTCAATTATTCTTTGAATTTACACTGGATTAATTTAATAATCACTCCGGGAATCCAAACCTGTAATTGGAGCATCAGCATGACACCAGTGTACCCCTGTCCCCTGAATGATAGAACAGTGCTTGTCGCTGCACTGCTTTACTGCATGCTGGAAGAGTTAGCCTACCCATCATCTCTTTATATCCTCTTTAATTCTTAGAACTTAAGTATTACAAGTCCAGGAAATAGGTGCCATAAATCATCTTTAGTGATTGGCCACCTAGTTCATTGAACTAAGCTTCTTAAAGATGGTCTTTAAAATAGTTTTAAATTGAGGGAAAGCAAATGGCTAGATGTTGCAGGCCTGGGATGCTGTTTAAGGCATACAAGTTGAGGTGGAAGAAAGAAATGAGACAGTAGTTGGCTGAGAGATTTATTTAGGCTGCATGGAGGAGAAAAGTGATGAAATAGGATTTATGTTTTGAGGCTCTGCATAGTTTCTCCTATTGAATTCCTACTCTCTCTGAAACTGGGACCATGTAGGTCTCACTTGCAAGTTAAACATCCTATTCTCCAGGGCCAATTTGGATGCAGCTGGATTCCCAACCATGACACATATGTACATATCTGCAATACATATTCTGTAAAGAGTTATTTAAAACTCATGATAAAAACCATCACAAATGGTTGACATTAGAGCATTTTATTTTATTTTTTATTTTTGTTTTTTTGCCTTTTTCTATGGCTGCTCCCTTGGCATATGTAAGCTCCTGGGCTAGCGGTCTAATTGGAGCTGCCGCTGGCCTACACCACAGACACAGCAACGCAGGATCCGAGCCGCATCTGTGGTCTACACCACAGCTCATGGCAATGCCAGATCCTTAACCCACTGAGCAAGGCCAGGGATTGAATCTACATCCTCATGGTTCCTAGTCGGATTTGTTAACCACTGAGCTATGACGGGAACCAACATTAGAGCATTTTAAATCTCAGTGTTCTATTCGGCTTCCTTCAAAATTAGGCTATTCAGAATTAGATTCTGGTTAGGAAATATGAGAACAAATTGGGGTGATTTTGCTAATTATTTTCTACTTACAGAACTTTTATTGATATAACCCTCAGAGAAGCCTCCCCACCCCCACCCCACCTCTTTTTGAGCTAATTCTTTTGGCATTTTAGTTAAAATTAAGGAGTCCCTCTTCCTTTTGGTTTAGCATCAAATTTGCACACCTTTGAATTAGTTCAATAAGCATTTAATTCACAACTACTATGCATAAAGGAACTTGTTAAGTGCTGTGGGTAGGAATAAAAAGAAATAAAATACAGCTTCTGCCGTGTAGGAAAGGTGAATTGTGAGCCAAATTAAATTTGTTCAATGATAGATAATGGTACATGGGTCATGGGAGGCAGGATCAACTCTTGATGGGACATCACATAAAGAAGAGAGTATTTCTGGCTGAAGAATTATGGAAAGAAACTTTGGAGGGAACAGGCTTTACAGTAGGACTTGGAGAATAGTTGGATTTTGAAAGCTGGTCCGAAAGGACTGGGGAATATGTATATATATGTATAACTGAATCATTTTGGGGTACAGTAGAAATTAACACAACATTGTAAAATAACCATACTTCATTAAGGTTTTTTAAAATGCAAAAAAACAAACACCCCCCAAAACAAACAAATAAACAAAAAGGGTTGGGAGAAAAGAGGCTGTGAACATGTTCACCCAGCAGAGAATGCAGTCAGAAGAAAATGTATAATAAATACAATATTCATTTGTATAATTTTATCACATTTTCAGCTGAGTATATGTCAATTCTGGAATGTGCATATTCCTTTTCCTCGGTCCTGAGTCTTAAAAAAGAAATTATTCATCCCATATTCCAGAGAGGGACTTAAATTTGTGCCAGTGTTTTAACTCATGTTTTCCAATACAAGCCAACCATAGCTACCACAGTGCTTAATACATAACAGGTCAGTAAACATCTGTATTAATGCAACACCAAGATCCCACGTCTTCTCTAAAATGTAGGGGAAAGCATGGAACTTGGGGTGAAGATTCAGTTTACTAATGACTGGTTTTGGTTCTGTTCTAATAAACTTCCTGGGGTCCTGATGACAGAGTCAAGCCTTATGCTAAGCATTTGCTTGGGACTGATTATAAGCCTACATCAAAGGATGATGCCATGAGCTGTGTTAGCACCTCATTAACACTGTCTACACAAAAATCTCAGATATTGAAAGTATCACGTCATGT
Organism: Phacochoerus africanus; assembly: GCF_016906955.1. Lineage (NCBI taxonomy): Eukaryota > Metazoa > Chordata > Mammalia > Artiodactyla > Suidae > Phacochoerus > Phacochoerus africanus. The sequence goes on from NC_062545.1 coordinate 135,417,789, forward strand.
CTGTTCCCCTACACTTAGGCATGACCTATACCTCATCCTGAGTTAAATGGGTCTTTGTTTTCTTTGGATTTTTGTATTTGGGCTGGAGAAGAGGAAAAGGAAGAGGCAGGACAATAAGTGGTGTAAAAGGGTAATCCAATTTGTTTCTTGTTTGCTAATTCTGTATCTAAATGAGAACATTGTTTTTTAAATGTGCAGTATTGATTTCTCACCCATTTTTATAAAAGAGGAGCAAGAGATTAAATGCCTAGCTGGTTGATGGCTAAATTTAAGGAATCTACAGGTATAAGAACCATTGTTCTTAAAACATTACCAATTCTTCCCACTTCTCCTTTCTGGGGATGCTGATTAGCCAAAATGGATAAATAATAATTATGGGTGAAGATTTACATAACAGATGAATCTGTTTATAAACTATGCTGGGCTTCCTGAACATTCTGCCAACCTTTTAGAAATCCATACAAACTATTTATTGGTATCTACCACTCCCAAATAGCTTCTCCTAATTACAAGTATTTAAACACAAATGAAAATGGAAGATTAGAATTGATGTAGTGGGCAATTCTAATAAACTTCAAATTGGCAGGAAGACCCACCTCTACTTCCACTGCATGTTAATTTTTTCCCATTTTTTAATCAACAAAATTTGTTCATATAAATGGCAGCAGACCCCGATTATAGGAGAGGGGAAGGAGTAAATTGTTGACCCTCACAGATGGGATCTTTTTCAAAGGCTTATTCACTGAGATACCTATGAAAATGCAGACCTATAAATGAGATTTTTTTCCCCTTATTGATTTGGTCAGTTGGTAAAAGGGGGAGGACTATAAGAGGAATGCACGGTCGGTCCCCATGTTCTGATCTTTCTGAGATTGTAATAGAGAGGTTATACATTTCATTTGAGCTGACAGGAATTTGAAATGTTGTAGATAGGTTTCCTCAGCTCAACCATTATTTACTGTTTGACTGTAATGTCAGTCTCTTTCTGCTTCTTCAATATTGTTTGCACTTTACCTTTCTGAGAAGGGCCTTGATTGAGCCATACAAGGGGAGATATTTCTATCTTTCTGTAAGATCAATGAAGATGTGTTTACAGGTCCCCGGCACAGTGTACACACCATAATAATGGATTTTAGTCCATGTTGACTGAAAGCTCTTTTTCTTTGTTACTTGTCAATCTTGTATCTATTACTTGATTGCAACATAAAAGGCTATTTGGCCAAACATTGAAACAACAACTGTATCAGTCTAGCTGAAGTAGTCACCTGGACTAAATATATGCAGTCCTTAGCCAGACAAGTCACTTACAGCCTAAAAGCAAGCAAGACTTCATTTGCTTTTCATTTAGCAACCATTTCTTGGTTATACTCACCTAAAGTTTTTTTTTTCTCCTAAAGAGGTTTTAATTAATGTGCAATTATGATTGCAAGGGGTTCCAGTCCCACTTTAATCAGAGAATTATATATATATATATAACTATAGCTGTTATTATTTCTTGTAGGAAAGACTTGAGTTCCTGGAAAGAAAGAAAGGGTCCACACACTCCTCAGGGTCTTTTCTTCCTGCTAAAAAAGGCCGGTTTTGGAGCTTGTAAAGAAAATGACTCCCCCCACTGCATGTAATATATATAACTAATGAGTAAATGATGCTGAGATTGGAGATGGAATGATTTTTTTCTTCTTGTCATTTCAGTGACAAATCCATTATATTAAGTTAGATATTCTTCTCTTAATCACCAGCCTCTAGAATTGATAAAGGTTATGGTCCATACCAAGCCATCCTACAAATGGCTCAGGATAGCTGGTCAGTACTGACTCCATGCCCTGGGCTCAGATTACAGTTATTCTTAGAGTAAAACAAACATTAAATTAACATATACAGTAAAGATGATTGGTTTTGGGGAAACTTTTTCAAGGAAACCATTTCTTCCATCCCATTCTTTTGCAAAAAGCACCTAAGCACCACTTATCTGGGGCACTATGGCCAATGAGCTTAGTAGGAAATTCTTTGGGTATAGATATATTATGGCTAATCCTGTAGCACAAGTACTGCCTGTGAAAGTAATGGGCATAAATTTTACCACTGGAATCATATATCATTCACTGTAAGAGATACTTGGAAAATATTTGTGTAAGTTAAATTTAAGTAAATAGAATTGTGATTTAAAGGAGATGGGAAACCTAACATTAAAGAAACCTAACATTAAAGAAAAGGTGCATTGCATTCAATCTAGTTTTAATATTAAGAAACTGTTTTAAGATGTGTGTAGTAATCCATTAACTAATTGTTTTTTAATGTTTTGTCTTTATTATTTATTTGTTTATTCCATTTATTTTTGAGCACAGTGTGCAGCAACTTGATGTAGGATGTCAGTTCCCAGACCAGGAATCAAATCCAGGCTGCAGCTGTGAATGCACTGAGACATAACAACTAGACCACCAGGAACTCCCAATTAATTTTTTTAGTCTGCATTTCTGTAGAGCAGATGAAGCCCAATTGAATGCAAAAATACCCTCTCTTGAAAAATTCTGTATTTTATACTGTAGAAATTTTGAGTTCTTTCAAATGAAGGAATGGAGACCTGGAACAATTAAATAATGTATCCAAGTTCTTGTAATTGGCTTAGTAACACAGACGCCCAGCTGGGTGCTTGTTCTCTGGGGAGACAAGAAGAGTACATTGGGGAACTCTCTTAGTTTCCTGTGGCTGTCATAACAAAGTACCACTAACTAGGTAGTTTGCCAAACAGAAACATACTCTCTTACAGTTTTGGAGGCCAGAAGACTGAGCTCCAGGTGTCAGCAGGGTTGGTTTCTCCTGAGAAGAAGGAAGGGTACTCACAGCATATTCGAGCTATGTTCACAGCAAACAACAAAATTACTTTAAGCCTCCTTCAAGGGCAATTTCAGAATTATCATCCAAACTGAATCTCAAATAACTGAGAAAATTGTGGTGATTCTCTGTTGAAGACCTGGTCAAATCTGTTTTGGATCACAGAGAAACAACTAGACTGAAAATTTTGCCCTTACTGATTGTTCAAATGATGTATTTTATTGTGGCCCAAATCTATTCCTGAACAACCGTTTTAAAAAACTAAGGTGAAACCTAGTTCTTTAATATGTGGCATGAAAGTGTATGTTAATATTCATTCCCATGTTTTGCTTTATAATGATGATATACATGAAGACATGCTTATTTGAAAGCATTTAGAGTTACATTAAGGAGTGGGAAAGTGCTCAGTCAAGCATTTTCACAATAGCAGTGTTGACTGGGAAAAGTATATGCAGTTGAGCCCAATTGGGGCAAAATTCAAGATATGAAAAGCCTTCCATAAAGGCCAAGGTACTTGCTTTCCAACAGGAGCCATCATAGTTTTAACCAGAACACCACGCCACAGTTAACTTCTTGATTTTCTTTGTGTATACAGTAAGTTGCTATAAGATAATATTTGTTTAAAGCAATGGTTTGAATAATCTTTTTAAAGAAATATTATTATACATGAATCCTCACAGTTGTGGTCCAAAGAACAGAGTCTATGGTAACAAAATTTCTGAAGAATATTTCATGTGTTTATTAAATAAAACAAAGGGATGTAGCATTTTTTTTCTTTTTCATAAGTCATAATTGCTCCTTTTCCTTTCTCTTCAAAATTTCTAAATATGCCCTTCCTGACTTCACCTTGGAACCCTATGCTGTCTTTTTTCCTCCTTATCTTTTTTCCCCTCATTCACAAAAGTTTGAGGAATGCTTGGGGAGGAAGGAACCATTTCAAGGACAGAGAAAAACAAAAAAAAGGCAGACAAAGTTAGAAATCTTATTTATTTATTTATTTTGCTTTTTGCTTTTTAGGGCCACACCTGTAGCATATAGAGATTCCCAGGCTAGGAGTCCAATCAGAGCTACAGATGCTGGCCTACACCACAGCCACAGCAACATCAGATCCGAGCCATGTCTGCAACCTACACCACAGCTCACAGCAATTCCAGATCCTTACCCCACTGAGCGAGGCCAGGGATTGAACCTGCAACCTCATGATTTCTAGTTGGATTCATTTCTGCTGTGCCATGATGGGAACTCCGAGAAATCTTAAAAACAAATAGGGAAAGGGGACAGAAGAAAAACTTGGAATGCTCATACACTCGTCATTTTTATCCCTTCAAACTTATAATTAAGTAATTTAGTGTCTTCTAATACATGAATGCAATATAACATAATGGTTACAGATTGAGCACTGGAGAGCCTGAGGTAGAATCCTGTTTCTACCTGTGAGACCTTCTTCTTTTTTAGTTTTTTCTTATGTAAAATGGAGGTAATTATATTACCTGCCAAATGCAGTTTCTTAATATTAAGTAGATAACCTATATAAAGCAATTATAAGTCACTAGCTCATAGTAAATATATCATAAATGTTTGTGCCATTATCATCATCATTATATCCACATTATTATTTCTTAGCATGGAGAATTGCTAGAGAAGGTAACTGATCATGTGTTTGTGTGTGTGTGTAAGAAATTGGAGAAAATAAGATATCAGAGTAAATACACAAATAGCTAAGTAAAAAAAACGATGTCAATAAATGATACATTCTACAAAAAATTATAAAGTGGGTTGGTAAATGTTCATGGCTAGAGACCTTTTTATATAAGAGAGTCAAAGATGCACATTCTGGGGGGGGGGTAAAATTTGAATAATAACTAGAATGAAAGGAAAAAGTAAAATGTGAATTCTGAAGAAACAAATACAGAAGAAGAACAAACCCCAAAGTGAGAATTAACTTAGGATGTGAGGAACAAAATAACCAAGAGAAAAAGTAATGGAAATTGGGGTGGAAGAGTTGTGGTCTTTCTTGGTGTGAGATACCACATGATAGTGGAGAACAGGGGGATGAAATAATCTAATATTCTTGCAAGTGTACTCTAGCTTGTGTGTGGAACATAATCCAGAAGAGAAGAAAGAAAAAATGATTCAGGAGAGGGAGAGAACAACTGCAGGAGTAAGGTCCTGGAGCAGGTGAGAGGAATGGACCTAGTACACTGCAGAAGGATAGGCATAAACAGGGCGCACCAACTGTAAGCCCACTGGAATGGGAAGATAAACAGAGTAAATGGGCAGGTTCATGTAAGTGACTATATTTGATGTTGGGAGTACATAAAAATTATCTCCTCATCCCTTCTACTTTTCACTGAAACAAGAAACAATCAGTTGAAAATGAGGAAATGGAAGTGGTGTTGAGGATTTAAAGAGAGAAGAGATAACAAACTGTCATCCAAAGTGAAAGTATGAACCAACTGAGTACACATAAATGTGTGTAAGTTCATGTGTGTGTGTGCGTATATATATATATATATATATTTATATATATATAATACAAATTTATGTACAACTAAACATACATAATAAACTTATTTCTATCTAAAATTTATGGATAAATGTTTATCTATCTACCTAGATAGATAGATATGTTAAACTGCAAGTAATCTCTAAGGCAAAGCCTGCAGTATAACATCTAAGAGCCAATATGTTGTTGAGAGGCCCTGGTAAGTTTTATTTATATTCATTTTATACTATTCCTTACATTTTTTTGTTGTTATTGTTGATCAAGCCATTGAGCTAGTCCACTAAATGAAATAAAAGTTATGGAAAGAAAAATTAATCTTTCAGAAACTAAAGTACTTAGAATGGACTAGATCTTTGATTCCAGAAGCATGCTGAGCAGCTAATTGCTGTGCTTGGCTTCACATGATGTGCTGTTTCTCACTCATGATATTGGGTGACTGGTGGTAAGAGAAGAAAAGGGTAGTAGAGACAATGAGAGCTTTATATTACAATGTGCCATATTCACTCTGTTTTTAATGTCTGTTTATATATTTTTCTTCATTTTACATTGTTAAGGAAAAAAAAAATCTTTAGAAGAGGGCTAGTAATACTTGGCATGGTTTAGAGCCACAATTCAGTGCTTTTTTATAAGCTTGACATAGAGGCCTGAGGCAATAATTTTGGTGATTTTGTGTTTCAGAAAGTGCAGTCACCTCAAGGATATTAGTGAGTAATACTGTAATGAGACGATCTTAAGTGGATTAATAACACAGAGTTTAGGTGATAATGTGATAACGTGTGTAAAGCATAATGCCAGATACATATCCAATGCTCCTAAACCTTATCTATCATTTTTATTATTGTTATAATAATTATTATGTTTATCATCATTGTTATTAAAATTTGATGTTATCAGAACAACCAGATAAGTGTTATGAGAATTACTTTACACATAATTTATCTTTTGGGATATAGCCAGGCTGGCATTATTTATTACTATGTGTTGAAACATATGGTAAGATTTTTAATATAGTCTTAGAACCTGTATAAAACAAGACTGCGAGTGAATGGGCCTTATCTCAGAAGGTCTTACAAGCCAAGAAAAGCAGTTGGGATTTCAGTTGGTAGAAAATAGGTGGCCAATAAAAGTGGTTAACATTATAAGGATAGGATAGATCTGTCTGAAATCATTGGTTTTCAGTAACATGGCAGATCAAGTGGGTTCAGCATCCCCTTCCATTCAAAACATTATGAAATTATAGGTAAAATAATTCAGCAATGAAATGTTTTAAATGTTCTGCATGTGCCAGAAATGAAGGGAAAATTGGAGGGTAAAAACTACGCCATGGGGATAATTTCACAGCTCATAGTGCACAGGACTCACTTGAGAAAAGCCATTCCCACTGATGTTGAGTTCACAGCTGGAATTATATAGAACATGGGTAAACAAAAGAGTCTTGAACCTGCAGACAAATAAATGTGCACACAAAAACTCCAGTAAAATTAGTTTGATGAACCTCTGACAAGAGAATAATCTAGAAAAACTATAAAATTTGTATTTAAAATAATTTCAAAAGGAATAAAATTCTTGACTAAAAAAGGATAATATGAAAAAAGATCAGGCAGACCTGAAAAAGAGCCAAATAAAACTTTCTGAAATTTAAGGTATAGACATTGAAATTAGAAACTCAGGGTGTGGTTAAGAGCAGTTTAGACATAGGTAAAGAGAGAACTAATGAACTGGAAAAGAAATCCAAGAAAATTATGTGCAGTGTAGCCAGTGATTAAATGATTAGAAATAGGGAGATTAAGAGACATTAAGCACAGTTTTTAAAAGGTATGAAATGTTTTAAAGAAGCTCAGGAGATGACAGAGAAAATGAGACACTAAAAAAAGTATGACTTCTCAGATTAAAGAAGTACATAAGATACCAAGTAAGTTAAATTATTCTTTAAAAATTGACAAAATTGAAGAATACAGAAAACAAAGTTGGAAATATATGTTGATACCTATGTACTTGTTTATATAATATATATTCCAGAAAGAAAAGCAAGTTTTCCTAAAAGGCAACAATAGAATAAAAGAGCAATAATAGATTTCCTATAATGTACTAATCTTAAGAGTGCTATGGAAAAGTAATCTTCAAACTGGAAAACCATACTCAGTAAAATTCAATCAAGAATGAGGGCAAATAACTATTTTTAATATAAGGACCAAGCATCTTTATTTCTCAGAGACTTGGATTGAAAATAATTCTAAAGGATGCACATTAGGAGAAAGAAAGTTGAATTCAGAAGGAAGGAGTGGAATGTAAAAATAACAGAGTAAAGTAATAATGTGAAAAAATATAGCATTGATATTGATGACTAGTCATGAATGTTAAAGAAATGTAGAAATGGGTGATGGGCACTAATTACATAGAGAATGAAGTGGTAATGAGATTTAAAATGATCTAAGATTTATTTGGAAGAGTATAGAAAATTATTATCTTTAGGCTTGGTAAGTCAGTCATGCATGTTCCAAATGTAAAAAAATCAATAATGGTATAGAAATAGAATGAGAAATTTTTAAACAAGGAAAGACAAAAAATAAACTAGATTTGTTAAGTGGAAGTTGGGAAGGGAAACGTAACACTAAAAATGATAAATAGAAAATGTAAGAAAAGGGGGGAGAAAAAGTCTATCTAATAAAAAATGTAATTAGATTAAATCATTCTAAAAGTTGAAGGTCTGATATTGGATAAAAGGCAGAGATCAAGAAACATACACCTAAAATAGAATAACACAAAGTTTGAAAATAAAACAGTAAAAAAAGTCACATAGTTTCCAGTGAAAAGAAAGTTGGTATATAGCAAGATCAATATCAGACATCATAGACATTAAGGGCAAAAGTATTAATAAGTATAAAAAGAGTCAAGATTTAAAAGTTCTCTCTACAAAAATAACACCAGGAAGACATAACAATCCTTGACCATTCATACCTCTAATAACATAAAGTCAAAATATGTAAAGCAAAAGTCAACTACTAGGAGATATAGACTGAACCTCAATCACAATGAAAGATTATAGCAAATCTCTCAACAGAAATTTACAGATCACAAGCAGACAACATTTTAAGGATATGGAGGATTTGAATTACACAACTACCAAGCTAGGTCAGCAAAAAAATAAAAATAAAAAAAAAATAACATGCATTTCTCCAAACACATACATGGAATATTTACTTTAAAAATAGATAATCTGGAGTTCCCGTCGTGGCACAGTGGTTAACGAATCCGACTAGGAACCATGAGATTGCGGGTTTGATCCCTGCCCTTGCTCAGTGGGTTAACGATCCAGCGTTGCCCTGAGCTGTGGTGAAGGTTGCAGACGCGGCTCGGATCCTGCGTTGCTGTGGCTCTGGCGCAGGCCAGTGGCCACAGCTCCGATTCGACCCCTAGCCTGGGAACCTCCATATGCCGCAGGAGCGGCCCAAGAAATAGCAAAAAGACAAAAAAAAAATAGATAATCTAAGTAGGCAATAAAGCAAGTCTTAAATACAGCAAATACCAAAGAACTAGTATCATTTACTTGAAGTTTTCTGACAAAAATGCAATAAAAATTAAATGAATAAAGTGACATACAAAGCCCAATACATTGGAAATGAAAAATTCTGGATAGTTCGTCAGGTTATAATAGATATTTTGAAATATTTGGTGCAATAGGACTTTATATATCAAAACTTGTGAGGAAAAGAAGTATCAAACATAATATGTTGTGTTAAATGAAGTAAGTTAGAAAAATAACAATAAACCCAGAGTATTTTATGTGATAACCATTCTTTTGCCTTTTAAAAATCACCTATTGTGTGTATCCCTAAATAATATAGTTTACTTTTTTCTGTCTTGATGTTAATATATGTGAAATCATATTTTTTGTGTTTTTTAAAATAGTTTGTATTCTTTGGCACAACCATACATTTGTCAGTCATCAGTGCTTATGCATTCATCTTCAGTTAATTTATTTACATTCTCAAATATTTCATATTCCACAAGGTGTTTATACACACTCTACTACCATTGATGGCCATTGAGTTTCTCCTGAGTTTTGTCCAGTAAAAACAGAGCTGCTAGAAATATTCCTGAATGCAGCTCTTTGTGCACATAAATGTCTTTACGTTGCTCCTGAATCTATTTGATGTCACCCTAGTATTCTTTCTTATCTTTCTTGATATTTGATATGAAAAGATGTTCCAGCCCCATTTTGTAAGTATTGTGCCCCAGACTTGGATTCAGCCATCCCATAGGTTTTGGAGTGTCATATCTTTGTTGTCATTTGCTTGTAGGTATTTTTTAATTTCCTCTTTGATTTCTTCAGTGATCCATTGGTTGTTTAGTAACGTTGTTTAGTCTCCATGTGTTTGCATATTTTGCAGTTGTTTTTTCCTTGTTGATTTCCAGTGGTATAGCGTCATGGTGGGAAAAGATGCTTGATATGATGTCAATTTTCTTAAAGTTACCGAGGTTTGATTTGTAGCCCAGGATGTGATCAATCTTAGAGAATGTTCTCTGTGCACTTGAGAAGAATGTGCATTCTGTTGCTTTTGGATGGAATGTCCTATAAGTATCTATTAGGTCCATCTGGTCTAATGCTTCATTCAGGGCCTGTGTTTTCTTATTGATTTTCTGCCTGGATGACCTGTCCATTGCTGTCAGTGGGGTGTTAAAGTCCCCCACTATTATGGTGTTATTGTCAGTTTGTCCTTTTAAGGTTGTTAGCAGTTGCCTTATATATTGTGGTGAACCCAGGTTGGGTGCATAGATATTTCAAATTGTTATGTCTTCTCCTTGGATTGATCCTTTGATCATTGGGTAGTGACGTTCCTTGTCCTTTAAAATATTCTTCATTTTAAAGTCTATTTTGTCTGATATGAGTATTGCTACCCCAGCTTTCTTTTGATTCCCGTTTGCATGGAATATATTCTTCCGCCTCTCACTTTCAATTTGTATGTGTCCCTAGAAGTGAAGTGGGTCTCTTGAAGACAGCATATATACATATGGATCTTGTTTTTGTATCCATTCAGCCAGTCTATGTGTTTTGGTTGGGATGTTTAGTCCATTAACATTTAAGGTAATTGTTGATATGTATGTTCTTATGGCCATTTTAGTAATTGTTTTGGATTTGGTTTTGTTGCTCTTTTTTCTTCCCTTCATGTCTTGTTCTCTCCTCTTGTGGTTTGATGACTATCTTTACTGTTTTATTTGAGTTGATTTTTCTTATTTGTTTGTGTATGAATTGTAGATTTTTGGTTTGCAGTTCTTCTGAGATTTTGATATGAGTCTCTCCCTATGTATATATATGAGATTATTTTAAGTTGTTGGTCTCTTAACTGCAAGTGCGTCTCCAGTGTTCCGCATTTGTATCCTCCTCTTCTCATGATTTCTGATTTTGGTGGCAGAATTGCACGTGGATGAGTTCGTGTCTATATATATATATATATACCTTCACTGGTGAGCCTTGTCATTTGTGGTATTTTTGTTTCCTGTTGCAGCCTTTTCTTTTCTTCCTAGAGAAGTTCCTTTAGTATTTGTTGTAAGGCTGGTTTAGTGTTACTGAATTCTCTTAGCTTTTGCGGGTATCTGTGAAGCTTTTGATCTCTCCTTCAAATCTGAATGAGAGCCTTGCTGGGTAAAATAATCCTGGTTGGAGGTTTTTTCCCTTTCATCACATTCAGTATATCATGCCACTCCCTTCTGGCCTGCAGAGTTTCTGCTGAAAAATCTGCTGATAACTTTATTGGGGTTCCCTTGTATGTTATTTGTTTCTTTGTCCTAGCTGCTTTCAAGATTTTCTCTTTGTCTTTAATTTTGGTCAGTTTGATTAATATGTGTCTCAGGGTGTTCCTCCTTGGGTTTATTTTACATGGTACTCGTTGCGCTTCCTGGATTTGAGTGAGTGGTTCCTTTCCCATGTTAGGGACATTTTTGGCTATTATCTCCTCGAATGTTTTTTCTGTCCCCTTCTCTTGCTCTTCTCCTTCTGGCACCCCTGTAATACAGATGTTGGTGTGTTTAACGTTGTCCCAGAGTTCTCTGAGACTCTCTTCATTTGTTTTCAATCTTTTTTCTCTTTTCTGTTCTGCTTTTGTAATTTTCACTAATCTGTCCTCCACCTTGCTTATTCATTCTTCTGCCTCATGTATTCTGCTGTTGGCTGCTTCTAGTGAATTTTTTATTTCAGTTATTGTATTTTGCATCTCTTCTTGTTTAAGTTTTATATCTTGTATCTCTTTGCTCAGTGTTTCCTGTAAGTTATCCATCTTTGCCTCCAATTTATTTCCAATGTCTTGCATCATCTTCAGCATCAAGATTTGAAAGTTTTTTTTTTTTCCTAGAGGCTGAGAATCTCCAGATCACTTAGCTGTTTTTCTGGGTTTTTTTCTTTCTCCCTCATCTGAGTTATAGTTCTCAGTATTTTCATTTTTGTAGGTTTTTGGTGTGGTGACTTTTTACAGATAATAGAGTTGTAGCCTCTCTTACTTCTGGTGTCTGCCCCCCTTGTGGCTGAAGTTGGTATGGGGGCTTGCTGTAGCCTTCCTGATGGGAGGGGCTGATGCCTGCCCACTGGTAAGCTGAGCTGATTCTAATCCCTCTGGTGGGTGGGGCTTGGTCTCTGGATGAGTTTAGAGGCAGCTGTGTGCCTGGGGGGTCTTAAGGCAGCCTGTTTACTGAGGGGCAGGCCTGTGATCCCACCTGGATTGTTGTTTGGTCTGGGGCTTCTCAGTACTGATGGATGGGGCCAGCTTTTCCCAAAATGGCCACCTCCAGGGAAAGGCATGCTGATGAATATTCCTGAGAGATTTGCTTCCAATGTCCCTCCCCCATGACAAGCCACATTCACCCTTGTTTTCCCAGGTGGACCTCCAAGAACTGCAGTCAGGTTTGACCCAGATTCCTATGGAGCCTTTGCTTTGCCGTGGGACCCAGTGCACGTGAAAGTCTGTGTGGGCCTTTTAAGAATGGAGTCTCTGTTTCTCCCATGCCCATTGTAGCTCCTCTACACAATCCCCACTGGCCTTCAATTCCAGATGCTCTGGGTGCTCTTTCTCCCAGTGCCAGATCCCCACACATGAGAGTTTGATGTGGAGCTCAGACCTCTCCCTCCTGTAGGTGAGTCTCTGTGAAACAGTTACATTCCAGCCTGTGGGGCTTCCCACCAGGGAGTTATGGGGTTGCTTATATAGCATAATTGCCCCTCCTACCTCTTGATGTGGCCTCCTCTTTGTCTTCTGGAGTAGGATATCTTTTTGAAGGTTTCTGGTCCATTTGAGTGATGATTGCTCAGCATTTATATGTAAATTTTGTTGTTCCTAGGAGAGAAGTTGAGTTCTAGTCCTTCTATTCTGCCATGTTCTATATTCTTTGTAAATTATAAATACACAATAAGTTGCAAATCAGATTGTGGCCTATAGGATTTTAAAATTCCTTCCTACATCTACTTCTCATACCTAAAAATTCTGTTCTTATCAGCACTAGTGTAATTATTATTTTTTTTATTCCACAGAATACATAGCAACTACAGAATAAAAAAACAACACTACAAGCAACAAAATATCTAAATACAAACTAAGTATTTTTATTTGCGTATTTTTAATCTTTTAGTGATCATGATTGTTTTGGAGTCGCTTGGAATGCCCCCTTATCTGTAGTTTGACTTTTTATGGATTCAGTTTCCATGATTTCAGTTATTTGTGATAAACCACAGTCCAAAAATATTAAATAGAAAATTCCAGAAATAAGCAATTCATAAATTTTAAAAAGTGTACATTCTCAGTAGCATGATGAAATCTTGTGCCATCCTCTTCCTTCATCCAGCATGTCCCACCCCTTAGTTACTTAGTGGCCATTTCTATTATCAGATCGACTGGTACTGTATCACAGTGCTTACATTTAAGTCACTGCATTATATTTAGTAATGGCCCCAGAGAACAAGAGCAATGAAGCTGGCAATTTAGATAAGTCAGAGACAAGCCATAAAGTGATTCCTTTAGGTGAAAGTTCTTCACTTATTGGGATCACAGTCACATAATTTTTATTACAGTATATTGTTATAATTGTTCTATTTCATTATTAGTTGTTGTTAGTCTATCATGCCTAATTTATAAACTAAGCTTTATCATACATATTTATGTATTGCAAAAATTTGTATATATAGTGTTGGTACTATCTGTGGTTTCAGGTGTCCACTGGGGGTCTTGGAATGTATCCCACACAGATAAGGGAGATTACTATAGTTGATCTCCATCTGGTCACAGTTTTTCATCAAACTTCGAAGTCTGAGGAAGAAGTCACCCCAAGATTTCTCTCACTTCTGATGCCAGCCACAAGTTCAGGGCTCTCAGAGCTACCCTCACTTCAGACCAGCTAGCTGCATATATGAGCATTCCCAGGACCACTCTCAGGTTGGATGACTGGCAGGAATTAAGGCAGTGCTTTTATTACATGAAAAGATACCATACTAGAACCAGCCAAGGGGAATAACACATAAATGAGGTCTGGAAAGGTTGAAATGTAATGTTTGCAGTTGTCCTCAGAATCCCAGACAGCATTACTTCCTCCAGAGTACAATGTGTGACAATACCACAGAGTATATTGCCAACCAAGGAAGCTTACCTGAGCCTTTGGTGCTCAGAGCTTTTATTGGGACTCAACAACACACTGCCTTTGGGGTTTATACTCCTGAAGGCCCAAGATTGATACATCATGGCTCAGTCTCCAACATAAGTCACATTGTTAGACTGGAGAATGAACAAAAACACTTTGGTCCAGCAATATAGGACAGGGGCCTAGAGATTACCTCCTAGCAGCCCAAGGTAAAGGTCAGTGCTCTCTTTGGGGAAGATTAATTCTTTATGCAGTGGTTTTGTCACCAATATGATACAGCATTAGGTTTGTGTACTTCTTTCTGATTTTAGTTGTTAGGAATTCCTTTAAAGATAATTTAGTTTGATTTTATAATTTTATAGAATAATTGTGTTTCCAAGGTCAAATCTACAAACTAGTGGACATTAAGAGAAGTCTGTCCATGTCTATCCATGTCCCCTTACTGTATTCCATCAATGTGGTATAGGCAAGCTTTAGTGTCATCTCATAGCTCATCCTTCAATTTTTTTTTAAATATAAAAAATACATAACTGAATCTGTATTCTCCCCTTTTAATACAAATAAGTCTCAGCACAAATTTTTGGAAAAAAATTCTTCATTCACAGATTTACACCTCTGTCAAATGCCATGTCCATTACTTGTGAAGGTCTTTCACTACACATACTTCTGTTCCATTGTTACATCTTACATCTCATGCTGATATTCATTGTCCAGCTCTATAAGAAGACCTGATACATGGTAGGGAAGGTTCTCCTGCCTTGTCCTTTATTTTTAATAATGTCTTCACTTTTCTTGATTCTCTGAGATATTTGATTTACACTTTAGGTGTAACATTAAATTTCTCCAAAAAGTGTTGTGATATTATCAATAGGACAGTTTATACATCAGCTTTGTATAGATTGACATCCTTATAATATTGTCATTCATTTCAGGAATATACCTATTTATGTATTTAGAGCTAAGTGTTTTAACATAACGTTTTATAATTTTCTCCAGAGTCATATGAAGCATATTTGTTAGATTTATTTCTATGCAATTCATATTTTTGGTGGTACTCTAAATAATAGCTTTCTTAAAATTTTGATTTTCTGTTTGTGGCTTGTATATGGAACTGAAATATAGATTTTTAAAATAAAGATTTCATAGACAGATAAATTGCTAAACATTTTCTCATATTTTCTAAAATTTTATCATAAATTCTTTTATATTTTGAGAATATATAATCATATCATTTTGATAACAGTAATTTTATCTATTTATTTTTCAATTCTTATACCTTTTTTCTTGCCAACCTACATTGACCAGGACCTCTCTAAGTTTTGACCTAGAGAATAGAGATAGAGAATATCATTTGCTTGTTTTTAATATCAAAGGAATAAATTTTAATATACCAACATTTAAATGACTTTTTTTAGATAAAAAGAAAATTCTCTTATAAGTTACTACGAGCTTTTTCTTTTTAAGAAATTTTTATTGAAGTATAATTGATTTAGAGTGTTAAGGTAATTTCTACCATGCAGCAAAGTAATTCAGTTATACATTATTTTTAAAAACTATTCTTTTTTATTATGATTTATGTCAGGATATTGAACATAGTTCCCTATGCTGTACAATAGGACCTTATTGTTTAGTCCTTCCCTATGTAATAGTATATATCTACTAATCTCAAACTCCCACTCCATCACTTCCTGACCTGCCACCCCTGCTTAGCAATCTTAAGTCTGTTCTCTATGTATGTGAGTCTGTTTCTGCTTTGTAGATAGGTTTATTTGTGTCATATATTAGATTATACATGTAAGTGATATCGTATAGTATTTGTCTTTCTGGCTTCACTTAGTATCTTAATCTCGAGTTGTATCCATGTTGCTGCAAATGGCATTATTTCATTTATTTTTATGATTGAGTAGTATTCCACTATATATATGTACTGCAACTTTTATTTATTTATTTATTTTGATTATTAAATTTAATTGTTTATTATGTTTGATAAGACAAATATTTAATGAATTTTATTACATTTATAGTTCTACAACAATCATCACAACCACATTTTATAGCATTTCCATCCCAAACCCCCAGTGCATCACCCTACCTCCCAACCTGTCTCATTTGGAAACCATAAGTTTTTCAAAGTCTGTGAGTCAGTATCTATTCTGCAAAAAAAGTTCATTGTGTCCTTTTTTTAGATTCCACATGTAGATTATAGTATTTGATGCTGGTGTCTCATTGTCTGACTGACTTCACTTAGCATGATAATTTCTAGGTCCATCCATGTTGCTGCAAATGCCATTATTTCTTTCCTTTTAATGGCTGAGTAATATTCCATGTCACATCTTCTTTATCCAATTCTCTGTCGATGGGCATTTAGGTTGTTTCCACGTCTTGGCTATTGTATATAGTGCTGCAATGAATATTGGAGAACATGTATCTTTTCGAGTCATGGTTTTCTCTGGATAGATGCCCAGGAGTTGTACCACAACTTCTTTATCTATTCATTTGTTGTTGGATGTTTAGGTTGTTTCCATGTCTTGGCTATTGTCAATAGGGCTTCTGTGAATATAGGGGTACATGTACCTTTTGAATTATAGTTTTGTCTGGATATATTCCCAGGAGTGGTTACTGGATTGATCATATGGCAACCATTCTTGTAGTATTCTGAGGAACCACACTTTTTCATTGTGTCTGCACCAACTTATATCCCTACCCACAGAGTAGGAGAGTTACCTTTTCTCTACACCCTCTCTGGCATTTATTATTGTAGATTTTTTGGTGATGGCAAATGGGACCTAATAAAACTTACAAGCTTTTGCACAGCAAAGGAAATCATTAACAAAACAGAAAGACAACCTATGGAATGGGAGAAAATATTTGCAAACAATATGACCACAAGGGTTTAATTTCTAAGATATACAAGTGACTCATACAACTCAACAAAAATGCAAATAACCCAATCAAAAAATGAGCAGGAGACCTAAATAGACATTTCTTCAAAGAAGACTTACAGATGGACAACTGGCACATGAAAAAATGTTCAACACTGCTAATTATTAGAGAAATGCAAATCAAAATTACAATGAGGTGTAACTTCATACTGGTCAGAGATTTTTCTTTTAAGAATGGATTTTATTTGTGATTTATATATCTCTATTTAAAAATTACATGTCTTTTAACAGTTCATTATTTAATTTTAGTAGATTATTTATTTTCTCATCTTAAATTAACCTCATAATATAAGCATTATTTTATCTTGTAATTCAGTCTGGTCATGAGGCTGGTCTTTTCACACATTGTTGAACTGAATTTGCTAATATTTAGATTAAGATTTTTGCATCTTTGTTTATGACAGCCTTTCTTTTTCTCACTCTGTCAATATTGGGCTTCAGTGTCAAGGCTATGCCAACTTCATAAATGTATTAGTGGGTATTTTTTATTTTCTATTTTCTATGGAAGAGTGTGTATAGATTTGAATCATTTGTTTCTAGAATGTTTGAACCTAGAGTTTTCACTGTGGGAAAATTTTTGTTAAGTACTGAGAGATGAAAAAAAAGTCATAGTTGTGAACAAGATGGAAGTGGTAGGCAACTTACATAGTTCACCACCATTAAAGATTTAAAGTTTAAGCAAGAAAGCAACACAAAAGCACTCAGCACAGATCCTGGCTTATGCATTCATTGTTCTTTTCTGCTAGTAGCTTGCTAAGCTTGTGGCAGCTCTTGTGGTCACCACTGTATCCCTAAAATTGCTGGAATCTCAGGAGAGCAAGAAATATTTTCAGTAGTTGTGTCCACTCCCTGTCCTGTTCAGGTACTTCCCTCTTAGCCCTTTGGCCCCTGAGGTTGCAAGGCCTGAGGACATGAAGAGTCCCACCTCCTCCTAAAGAGTTAGGCCCTGTGCAGCTCAGAAGGGTCTGTTCCTCATTGTATAATAAAAAACTCCATGTGGAGGTGTGATCGTCAAACTCCTTAGTGTCAGCATAAAACACTGAGCTGTGGAGCCTGACTAGTCCCAAGTTGACTTTATTTTTATTTTTATTTTTAGAACCTCACTTGTGGCATATGGAAGTTCCCAGGCTAGGGGTTGAATTGCAGGTGCAGCTGCTGGCCTATGCCACAGCCGTAGCAATGCTGGATCATGGCCACATCTGTGACCTACACCACAGCTTGCGGGCACACCAGATCCTTAACCCAGTGAGCGAGGCCAGGGATCAAACCCTTATCCTCATGGACACTATGTCAGGTTCTTAACCTGAGGAGACACAAAATGAACTCCCCAAGTTGACTTTAATATGATATATTATATCTAGTGGGTTGTGGAAACCTGGGTTCTATTTCTGGGGCTCTGACACTTTCTGTGTGGATGAGATAGAGACTGGAATTGTTTCCTAAAATTTCTTCAGGTCTGACTTTATGATTTCTCTGGCTGAATTGAAGTTCTGATGTGTCACTACTTTGGCAGTTTGGACTGACTTAAGCGTTTATTATTTTTGCCCATCTTAAGTTAACTTTTTGAACTGTTTAGCTGTTAGGACTGCTGAGTTTCACCTCAGGGGTTGCTGTATTTCACTAGGTAATTCCATGATCCCTAAATTGATTGTGAATACAGAGAGTATTGGCTGCAAATAGTATGTGGTTTTGTTATCATGAACACAGAGTTACACTTTACTTCTTTCCTTTCTAACTTCCACTTTCTATTTTTTAATTGACTCAGCAAAAATGTTAAACATTGTGCTGTATCTTTTTCATTGGAAATTCAGAGTGAAAGCTATACTGTGGTAACAGCACTGGGGACTGAGGGGAGGGGCCAATGGCTGGAAAAAGGGGTGGATCTCTAAGCAATGGCATGTTAGAAGCACCATCTAGAAGCAGAAAATTCTTCATATTTATATCTTGGGCTGTTTTCTGATCCCACCCTTGACAGATCCGTGTCATCATTGTGGTACCGCCACTGTCAGACTCTGTCAGATTCTCTTTGCTATACTGTGCACTGTGGAAAATTAAGAAGAGAAATGGTCATGCTATTTCCTCCTCCAAGCTTAAAAAGAGAAATATTTCCCCATAGTCAAAAGATCCAAATGTTGGCACTATCACAGCCTGCATGAACCTGTGTGTGAAGAGGCATTGCTCTCTGCAGGCTAGTGATCCCGTAACTGCTAGGAAGTTGGCTGGATTCAGGCCAGTCCTTCCCC
The DNA here is from genome assembly GCF_016906955.1 of Phacochoerus africanus. Taxonomy (NCBI): domain Eukaryota; kingdom Metazoa; phylum Chordata; class Mammalia; order Artiodactyla; family Suidae; genus Phacochoerus; species Phacochoerus africanus. The sequence continues at coordinate 135,436,931 of NC_062545.1, forward strand.
TTTTGTAATGAGAATGTTGAATTAGATAAATTCCAAACTCTGCTGGTGAGCATTTTTGATGCCATGATTTTTAAGTGGAAATTAAATAATGTGAGCCATCATCTTATTTTGGGTAACAGTGGTCTTGAGGCAAATCACAATCTCTTTGGGTTATTAGTAAAATGGAGGTAAAAATTCTGCTCATCCCACATCCCAAGGCAAAAGTTGGTTTATGATTTTGAGAATCAAAGAAAACATTGTGTTCAAAGTCATTTCAAAACACATTTTTCTATCTATACTTATAACATAGGACAGGGTTAAAGGGAGCTGAGTGGAATTTCTACTCCTTCTCTTGATAATTATGTTAATCTGGGAAATGTCCAAACTTTCTGATCCTCATTTCCCTTGTTTGCAAAGTTAGGATAACTCACAGTTTTGTTTTAAGAATTAGACAAGATGAAATGTTTATCACATAGGAAACTTTTTAGTAAGTGGAAGTAAATGACATATACAGGCATAAATGGTAGTTATTACTTCTTAAATGATCGCATTTGTATTTTCCATAAAGAATTTGAGGAGTTCCCATTGTGACTCAGCGGATTATGCAACCTGCTTTAATTATTTTTATGTGTCCTTTACATCCACTGACTCTAGGTCTTGCCAATTTTGGTGGCTTATAATCGACCACCTTTGTTAAATGATCTGAGTTTTACTTGGAGTAAGTTTTGTTGGTTGAAACACGATGGCTAATTTTTACCCTTATGTTTATATAAAACAAGTTAGAAATGACAGAAAACGTAGAGGAGAGTATTATACAGTTTCAGAGTTTAGGAAGGGATGATATTTTAACTTAAATTTGTATGTTTGTTGTGGGTAGGGGAGTAGGATCATTGGCTGAGGCCACAACTGTGATTGAGCCTGGGTATTTGTGGTTTGGAGGAGGAAGAGAATCATAAAGGAAAAGATACCAGATACTTTAAAATTCACCAAGAATAAATTTTATGGTAGATGTTCTTCTCACAAAAGTAATAATAAATAAAAGACAGTGAGAGGAAATGTTTGAAGGTGATGGATAGGTTTATGGCATATGATTTTTAAAACAGTATGTTGTATTTTCAGTACATATAATATCATATAATTTGTGATATATATAAATATCATATAATGTATATGATATTCATAGCATGGATTGGGGAGAGGAGTGGAATTACCTAAAAACCAAGTTGCTATGTTTTACTGGAATTTGGTGTTAAACTGAACTGTGTTAATTAAACGTGTAATCCTTCTATCGACCACTAAAAAAACTTTAAACATAACTTAAAAATAATAGAGGAAGTAAAACAAGGTACAAAAAAAAAGATGTAACATAAAATTGTTCCTCTCTTTTGTATTCCATGCTTTAAAGACTACGTGATCAACACTGTCCAAACTTTTCTAATAGTTATAACTACAGAAAAGAACAAAATCCCTGGAGACCTGCCCAACGTGGCCCGCCACAGCCAAAACTTTTCATTTTGATATTTTGTGTTTTCTGGTTAAAATTCATGAATTTTTTTTATACTCAATGCATTCATGCTTGTTTTGGTATAAAAACAATGTAGGATTTTGTTTGTTTTTCTACATTTGTTTTCCCAAAATGTTTAAGTTAAATGAAAACTTAAAGAAAAAAAAAAAAAGGAAAAGATATCAGATTCTCACCAAGTCTAAGTGAACTATTACTCTCTCTAGCAAGTAACCCCTGCATAAGATTCTTTGGTGCACATCTGGATGACTGGGTATTATCATCATCTTGTTTCACTTATAACAGTGGGTGCTTTTTTTTTTGCTCTTAGCTGGGAAATGACTTCTTACAGTATTTGAAATTATTTCCCAATTGCAAAAATATTTAGAAAATATTTAGAAAATATAAAAATACCTGTGATCATAAAGTTCTTAAGATTTTTGTGGTTCATTATTGTGGATGATGATGATTCCAGAAGTTTCAGTTGAATGCAGATTCTTTGTTTCTTCAGTCTGTACAGTCCATAAAATGTGAGTATTTGCATATCCTTAAGAATGTCTTCTTAGTTCAAAGAAAAGCCTCTGGGAAGTAGTAATTTGTGGGCACTATATTTTTTCTTTAAAGCTGAAAAGGTAATCATGTTTTTAAAATTAAAGATTATGTCAAACATTTACTTACTATTCCTTGGCTTCTTCCATGTATGTACCTATTCATTCATTCTTTCATTCATTTGTTCCTGATTCATGAACAGCGTGTTGGGATGGATGGTATATTTTCAAATCCTGTTTAGACAAAGGAGTATATACCTACATGGAAGTTAAGAGCAGAACTTTTACATGCTAATACTAATAGAATGGATCACATTAAATTATAAATTCAGAGGACTTCAAAGAAAGGAACTAGTCATGGAGGTGGGGTGTCATAGGAAATAGAAAAGTAAGAAGGCTTTCCATGTTGTGATGAGAGAATAATGCAAAATCCATACCTTCTTACATTTAAGAGTTACTAAGAAGACCACTTTGACTGGAACAGAAAATTTAGATTGAAGAGAAAGAGCTATGGAATCATCATTGCAGAGACTTTAAATATTAGCAAAGGGATTATAAAAGGGAGTTTTTGAAAGCTGGAAAATAGTGAACAAAATGCTGCAAGTGGCATTTTTAAAAAAGCATTATACAGGATAAAGTGCAAGAGGATTTTGGTTTTGGCTCTCTTTCTCTTTCCCTCTCTATTTTCCCTAATTTAGTTTTTAATTTCATCAAATTATACATCAACACAGTTTAAAGTGACAATTATGCAAGGCTTCTTATGAAAAACAGTAATTCTCTAGCCCTCTTTCTTCTATTCTGCTTCTTGGGAAAAAGCATACTTGTTCATACTTTTAACTTCAGATTCTTTTTGTTTACCTATCTCTAAATAATATGCTTATATTGCTATGTCCTGATTTTCCGATGCTCACTTCCTCTCTTCCTACCCTTCCAATGTAGTTATTTGAAGCCATTTTTTTTTTCCTCCCTAAGCTTTTTTCTTTGCTCTGCTGTTTTGAATTTTCACAGAGATATGCCTTGGTGTGGGTCTTTTAAACTGTGCTGGACCCTTTCTTTGTAGACCATTTATGATGGAATCACATGTACTTCAGTTCTGGAAAAAATGTTGCAAGTGTGTATTTGATGACCTCCCCCTTCTATTTTCTCTCTTCTTGAAGTTTTGTTATTTTCAATGTTCCTCTAATTTTCTTATTTTTCACACCTATTTTATGATTTGTCCTTTTTCTCTTCTTTCTGGGAGATTCCTGTGGCTTTATCTTTGATCCATCCAACGTTTTTTTCTTCCCTTCCCATTTTTGCTCTCTTGCTTTTAATTTCTGTAAGCTTTTATTTACTCTCAAACTTTCTTTTTTAGATAACATCCTTTTCTCATTTTGTAGCTGTAAAATATTTTCTTATCTATCTAAATATATAAACAGTAGTTGTGAAGTTCTCTTTTTCTCCAAGTTTCTATTGCTTGTAACCCTTGGTGTCTATCTTTTCCATTAGAGGCTTTTAATGTCTTAGTAGCTGACTCATAGGTGAGACACATACTCTGGATCTTTACTTTAGGATCATCTGGCTGGGCTGCTTTGCTAAGTAATCCCTGAATTCAATTTCTTTAAGGTTTTCCTCTGGACTTTAGAAAAGAAGCCTCTTTAAATCTCAAGATTTATGTGAGTAGATCTGGCTGACCACATTCTCAGATCTGACAAAGGTGGGTGTTTCAACTTCCAAGATACACACCATCTTAATATTCCCAATTTCAGTATAATATACCTGAAAATCTCAGTTAATGATAATAGGCTGTTATTTCCAAAAACAAAACTTGAAGCCCCTTCTAGGACTGGGGAAGGCAATGGCCCAGCTGCACAGGGTGATGGAGGAGATCTAGACATCTTATTTTTTCCTTAGCCAAAATTTTAATTCATTCTACCATTTTTGGCTCCATCTTCAATCCTTCAATCCTTTTCCAAAGGAACTTTGTAGAATTCTGAATGTTTTGAGAATGTTAATAAGTAGGTTACTTTTTGACTTCCTTACTTCTGGCTAAGAATTCAGATTTTTATGTCTTCTATGTCATTTACTGTTCTTCTATTTCCTTTCTAGCTTTCAACATTTTGCTGCTATTGCCTTTTAACCCAGTATCTTTGTTTTTAGGGTTTGGCTCTTAGGTTTTAAAAATTATTGTACACTAACTTTTGTTGGATTTGAAAGGTATTAGAGGAAAACATGAGTGCTAATTTTCCTACCTTAACCAAGAGTTGCCATCTGTTTTTGCCTTTGTTTTCTTGGTGTGAGAATACTGGAGGCCAGGTATCAGTTAGAAGGTGAAAATAGAAATAAGTCCTGAAGTGAGGAGTATTTGGACCAAAGGAGTACAGATAACAGATGTTTTCAAAAAAAGTCTCAATGAGATATGTTGGCTGATTTAGATGAAAGAAATGAAGAGAGGATTCAAAGTGATGCCAAGATGTTAAGTTGGGTGACTAGAGTAATAGTGGTGCCACTGTTGGAGATTATTAAGATAGAATTAGAAATCAATTTTGAAAGAAGGTAACCTGAAAGAACATATTGTGTTTTTTTCTCCCATTTTTGGCTTCAAAATAAATAATAAAGTACATAATAAATAAATAATAAAGTTAAATAACAAAGTATACATTGTTTGAGTGTAGGACAGAGATTTTTCTTCTGCTTATTGAGGGTTAGGTTCTATTAGGATTCAGCCGCAACAGCAAAAACCTGCTCCACCTAGTTTCAGTGAAAAAATTTTAATATAGGGAATTAGCTACTATGAAATTATTGGAAGTACTAGAGAAGCAGATTGCCGAAGAATAGCTTCTGGAATAAGATCCTGAAATGACATGCCAGGGGGCCCACTATTTAGGCCACAATCATGGATATTGAGAATCAAGAGGAAATCTTAGGAACAATGTTGAGAAATCCACTGCCATAGCTGTGGTCCAGTAGTCAGGATATTACTTTCATCACAAATGTGTCTCAGTACTCATGAGGTGCCAGTTATCAGAACACTTCTGTAGATAGAGCTCACATCTTTATAACCTTGTTTCTTTGGAGCAACAAGAAAGTATCAGCAAAAATTTTTGCCTAAATATAAATAATGAGGGGATAATTAAATAAATATATTTAATTATCATAATTACATTTTCAAATAATGCTTAATAACTTGGGAAATTTTTCATTAAATAATGTTATGTGAGAAACCTATCTAATAAAATTGAATTATAAACCAAAGTGTGAATAGAGTAAAAGTCATAATTTTAAAAAATTAAGAGATGTACAGAAAGATTTATTTACAAGGATGCTCATTATCATATTATATCAATGAAAAATTAGAAAGGTTCAAAATTGGGAAATATTAAATAAATGATCCTTACATTTGATGAAATTCCATATAACTGTTAAGAAATAATATTGTAGGCATATAGTAAAGACGTAAAAATGCTCACAAAAGAATAAGGAGCAAGGCAGAGAAATACATTACAATGACAACAAATATACAGAAACACAGCATTATGTACAGAGATACAGAAAAAGACTGGATGGAAATATAGCAAAATATGAACATAATAATCTGTAGTTTGTAGGATTTGGGTTTTTGTTTTTCTATGCTTTCTGTAAGGACCAAATTGTACATGTATTTAATGGGGTGAGGGAGAATCTAAGTTTTTATCCTAGGGTTCTTTATTAATCACATTGAAGTAGGGGAAATAAAAACTGGAAAAAAGCCCTTTTGGAAGGGTACATGTCAGGGTATGAAAGCTTCTCCTGCTAGCCCAGACCTGCGAACATGGAAAAGACTTCTAGGCTGGTCAACTCAGTGGGTATCCAAAGTAAAGCTGTAAGATAATGAAAAAGATGAAAGTCATAATTTTTTTAATAACAGTTTTTGAAGGACTATGGGTTAAAGAAGGTGTTGTTTATTTTATTGTGCTATAATAAATAAACATACAGATATGTGTCTGTTTATTATTTACTTATTTATTTATCTTTTAGGGTTGCACACATGGCATATGGAAGTTCTTGGGGCAGGGGTCAAATCGGAGCTGCTGGCCTACACCACAGCCACAGCAACACCAGATCCGAACAGCATCTGTGACCTACACCACACCTCACAGTAGCACTGGATCCTTAACCCATTGAGTGAGCTAGGGGTCAAACCCATATCTTTTTGAATACTAGTTGGATTCTTAACCTGCTGAACCACAATGAGGACTCCCAGTTTATTTTTTAAATTACTTTTTTTCTGACTATGAAACCAAACTTGTTAATTGTAATATATATACATATACAAATATGTACATTTAAAATATTTCAGTGTTCTTTTGTAGAAGTAACAGATTTATTAATGTACACTGAAGGTTATATCTTTAGTTCATAAGAACTTGAGAAAAAAACCACTCATTGAGCTAATTCTCTTGTAGTGTTTAGAGAGTAGACTTTCTTAATGACTAATTGCAGAGGATAGAAAAGAATAATTAAACCAGGCTCTCTTCCCTACAGTCATTCTGTATATTTGCGTCTTTTACGTTACCAAAAAAATCTCTATGAGGTCATCATTACCATGTTCTCCATTTTACAGAAAAGAAAATCGATGCGCAGAGATTAACTCATTCGGATCCAAATAAAGGATGCTGAATTTGAACCCAAGCAATCTATCACCATTGTCTGAGCTTTTCATCTCATGCTGTAGGAGATGTTACCTCCTACCCAACCACCAATCTCCATTTATTTTTTCCTATCTCTAATAAATAAGACACATAGTCCCTACAGAGCAGGATTTTTATTAATATAAAAAATACATGAAAAATCAGCAAAATAACTTGATGCACATATGGATAGAGTCATGGAAGAGTTAAGAGGAAGATACTCTTTTCCTAGGCAGAGAGGAGCAGCATTAGACAAGGCTTCACAGAGGAGGTAACGTTTGAGCTGGGTATTGAAGGAGAGAAAAGATGGTTAGGAAAAAAACAAGAAGGCACCATGGACAAAGTTATCTATTAACCCCTAATGAAATGATCTATGTTGTAGCTTTGTATTGTTTGTTTTGAGACTGGTGACCATCACATGGTGAGTGAGCTCTCAAATGACTCTCACATGGAGGCAAGGCAACAGATGACAAAAAGATCCAAGAATTTGTTGTAGGTGGGACAGGATGATCGCATATATTGCCTTCTGTGGTAAAGAGGTGCTGATAGTGATATCTGAGCTCTTTCTTCTCCCTGGGTCATCTTGTTCCTATAAGGCTAATAGAACATGCTGTGTCAGTTTGTGAATTCTCTCCAAATGTTTTGGATTTGGAATTTTGAACTAAAGTAAATCCCTTCATTTATTCTGGGAAAAATATAATTTATTTAGTCTTTTTAAAAGAAGTAATTAGAAAACTTTGCAAAAGCAGTACCAGACATTTAAAAAAATACAATTCTGATGAATAGAGAACAAAGAAACTCAAATGATATAGCATACAATTTCTTAACAGATTGATTTAATATACAGAGGTAAGGCATTTAAAACAATTTGCTTGTGGTTTTTATTGAATCCATGTTTAAAACTGAAACCTTCATTAGAGTCAATACTAAGGATGGATATGTCTGTCCCAGATTTTCACTGTACCCGATGAAAATAGGAATTACTTTCTGCACTTACTGATTCCCCCCTTAGAATGTGAGAGGCCACATTTACAGTAACTAGAAGATACAGAAATATGTTTGTTGAATTTATCAGGATTTGTGAAAGGCAAAATACTATTTATGGCTTCTACACTTATACTATGCTATTAGCAGAAATATGCAAACTTGCAAATCCCACATCTAAATTTGATTCTTAGCAATTCATATCTTTATATGTTAATAGCATCGTAGTGCTATGGACTTAGTTCAACAAATCAAGTGTTTCATTATGGTTCACTGTTACTGTCCTTGGACAGAGTTGGCTTGCTTTAATGAGGTTTGGGGAACAAAGTCATCACAGCGGCCTAGAAACTGTTCTCAAAACACTGACTGAACCAGTGGGATCTTGTCTTGAGAAAGTGTTATAAAATTATTAAGGTGATTTCTGTATGTTATTGGGGGCTGTCATAAAGAATGTGGCATTTGAGCATGTTGGAACAAAACTGAAAGCAAAACAAATGTCAAGGCTTCTAAAGAAGCACTGAAGCAGAAATATTTTTCTGGCTTGAAGTGAAAGGATAAGATTGGGAGAGGACTTAGTAATAGACAAGTGGTACAGTTGTGGAAAGTTGTCTAAGAAAATAACTCAAGAGAGAGAGAAAAAACAATCTTCCCGTAAATGTTTCTTTTGGCTTTACTTATATTAGCCAAAATATAATACCTATTAAATCTCAGCCTGGTTCAGAACCAACTGCTCTATCTGACCTTTGTCTGGAGGTGTCCTGAACACCTAATGTCCCATTACGCCCAACCAATCATGTTCAAGACTGAATAAGCAGTAATGAATATGCCCCTCATCACTGCTTCCTAAATTATTCTTTACGCATTTCCTACTCCAGTTTAATGGATTCATTGTCAATTCTACCAGTCACTTGCAAAATAGGTTCAGATCTGCCTTTGTGCTGACTTTTCTTTGTGTTGCCATCATATTCTAGTTTATTGCCTCCCTACATTTTTCTCACATTTTATAATAGCCTCCTAACCTGCCTTCCCAAATCCAGGATGCCATTTTTTCCCACTTCCTCTTTTCCAACCTCAAACTCAACTTCTTTTTTACATGTTGGCACACATCCTTAGATCCCATAACTACACCGATGTTATTCTCCCTGGATCATCTTGTTCCTGTAAGGCCAATAGAACATGCTCGTGAATTCTCTCCAAAAGTTTTGGATTTGGAATTTTGAACTAAAGTAAATCCTTTCATTTATTCTGGGAAAAGTATAAATTTCTTACTTAGTTCTATGTGCCTGAAAAATAAACTCCAAAACTCTTAACACTGGGATATTGGAATAAACGTCCTTATGGGCCCTCACATCCTTTATTCCTCATCCTAGTCCTCATCTGCCTTTTCAGCTCTCTGTGCATTCAGATCCTGTACGCACTTAATGTGCCTAACACTCCAGCCTCACCCCCATAACATTTCCTTAAACATCCATCTTTTCCTTTATCTTATTTTCCATTTCTTAAGCAATCTTGTCAACTGCTTTTTCCTATATGCACTGTTATTATGATTATGCATTTTGTCCCAAACTCATTAGTTGTTCACATATCTCTGTCTTCTTTAGTGGCTTATAAGTTCATTGAAGGCAGTGATATTACATTTCTCATCTATGACCTTATGTCTAATTCTTGCCCAAGTAATATCATTCTTTTGCTTATAATAGATCTTAAAGTAGGGGTTCCTGTCGTGGCACACGGAAATGAATCCGACTAAGAATCATGAGGTTGTGGGTTCAATCCCTGGCCTCATCCAGTAGGTTAAGGATACGGCATTGCCATGAGCTGAGGTGTAGGTTTCAGATGAGGCTTGGATTTGGCATTGCTGTGGCAGTGGTGTAGGCCAGCAGCTGTAGCTCCAATCAGACCCCTAACCTGGGAACCTTCATATGCCGCAGGTGTGGCCCTAAAAAGCCAAAAAAAAAAAAGAGAGAGAGAGAGCAATCTTAAAGTAGATTTGTTGCATCATTAATTGAAATATTTTATTACTAATATCTAATTTGATATAAGTATAGATTCATGCAACCAATGTAAACCGAGAGATTCAAATTGAATGTTCACATTTATACTTTAAAAAGTCAGTTGAGGGTGATGGACAGGTGCCAGCATTTATTATGAAAAAACTGTGTGCCAAGCATTGGTCTAGTGCTGACCTATTGGATGGAATCTGTTGCTAATTCAAATGTATGTGTTGTGGGTCTTCTGTGCCCCAGGCTCTGTGCTGAGAACTAGAAAGACAAGTTACAGCTCTACCCTCAATAATCTTAGAGTATGTCTTTGGGAAGAGGACAGTAAAAGTGCCAATTTTAATATTCTGTGGCAGATTGCCATAGTAGAGAAAGGCAGAGGGTGCTCAGGACACATAAGATGATAGAATGTCAAGAGAAGATTTGTTCAGGGGAGACTGCCTGTTCCAGGTAGGGACAACTAATGGAATATATAAAGAGCACACTGGTGTTTGGGTTAAATAAGGACCTAAATCAATATGGCTTGAAGAAAGAGAGTGCATCTATTTGGTGGAAGCAGCAGAAGTTGGTGATGAAAGGAAGAGGCTTGAAAGAGAAAGTAGTGCTTGGAAATGGGATAATGGAAAGACTTGCATTGATCTAAAAGTTTAATTTTTTTTTCAGAAGAAAATGAAGTCACTGAATGTTTTGAATGGGTAACTGACATAATCAGAATGTTTAGAAAGTATATTCTAGGCACTTTATTATCTTATTTAATGCTCTCCCTACCAGTTAGGTGATATTTATCCCTGGTTTATAGAGAAGAAAAGTGAGCCATTTCTTATTTCTCTTAGAGCCAACTATCTCCCACAATTTATCTTCCAGCTTCTGTATTGCCTCTTTTTTCCTGACAACTCTGTCTAAATTTCTCCTTCCTCGGGGGAAAAATAGAACCAGGAGAGCTGGGAGGAAAGGGGGATGGGACTTAAATAGGTAGGCCAGGGAAGGCCTCGTTGAGAAGTCAACATTTAAGAAACTTTAAAGATGGTAAGGGAGTGAATCATGAAGATATCCTGGAGAAAAGTGTCCCAGGCAGTAGTGTCAGCTTGTGAAAAGGCCCTGAGGTAGGATCAAGCTTCATTTATTTGAGAATAGCAAAGAAAATAAAACTGGAACATATTCCATCTTCTTTTAACAGGATACCTGTGGAACATAGGAATGCAATAAATATTTGCTGAATATATATGTATATATTTATGAGTAAATTAAGAAAGGTGTGAGTGTGTGTGTGTATATATTATAATATATGAGTAAATGAAGAAAGGCTATATATTTCAGGTTTTCAACTGATTTGCACATTCCCAAACCCATACATACCCTGCCTCTTGATCCTTAATTCCTAAATTGCTGAGATTATTTAAACAGTGTTGCAGTAGAATCTTTATGAATGAGTATTCCTTAAGGCTTCTGCACAAACCCATCTATAGTTTAGCTGTAGATGTGTATGCCATCTCTGCAGACAAATACTCTTTCATGTGTCTTTACAAGAAGCAACAGTGACACACAGTGGTTGATTGAGTGAAGCAGATGTGTACTCCCTCGAGATATCCCAGGAGGTATAGCAGATATTTCTCAGACTTTCTTTCTTTGGAAAGTTGGTTGTCTTGTTAATTCAGGCAGGTATTAACTACCCAATATATTCAGCATACCCCTCGTTGTAAGCTGTCAGGCTGTGACACAACATCACATAATGTGACGTTACATGATACATAATGCTTGAATTAAATAATAATAATAAAAAATCCTAGACACTTCTTTCCGTGACATTGTAGGTAGGTAATCTGAATATTTGGGGTAATTGGCTCTAGTAAGAGAGAGGCATCATTATTTCAGGCTCCCTAGTGAGCGTTAATTAGCCATATTGCTTCATTGTGTGACAAAGAAAGGGCTGCTGGTAGTGCTAAATCTATAATGACACTCTGGCTTTAGAAGCACAGGTATTTTAAACTACCTTGACTGACTGACATGTATGTAATTCTATTTAGAGCCACACAGAGAACTCAGGCAGTTGGAGTTGTCTCTCCTCCAATGGGCATAAATTTGTTGTGACTCTTAGAGGTCTCTTCCCCTTTGTCTCCCCATCTCCCCCAGTACCAGTAGTCCTCAAACTAGGGAAAATGATCAGGTATTCACAGCAGCAGGCCTGTGTTCTTAACCAGGCTTTACAAACAATACATCTGAGGTTTTGAAGCAATAAATTCTGCAGAAAGAGATCCAAGATCTCTTAACAAATAAATTGGGCCATAACACTAGGAAGGGCTTTCTGGGGCCCTATGAGCCCCTTTAATCTTTTGTTTACAGATATGACAGGAAGGCTACTTGCAGAGTAGGAAAATTCATAAAGGCTCAGTTTTCTTGGGCCAATATTCAAGATTTTAATTTTTTACTTTAATAATAATGACACTAGAAAAAGTAGGCTGGGTAACAATGTTCAAAGCACCTACATAGAAATTCAACTGTCTTACCTTGGATAATGGGTGAACTGTCCTGCACTTAGGGAGGTGACACTGCTTGACCTCCATCTCTAGGAAATGCTTTTTGATTTTCTCTATTTTTAGTCATTTGGGACAGTGGATTTTCCCTATCATCCTGTCAACAGTGTTCTTGAAGACAAAGCATATGTATGCACAAGATGGGTGGACAAGAATGTGGCCAAGGGCGACAAAGAGGTAGTGAGTTCGCATTTGCTCTCTTAGTCCCAGAGAACACTAGAAGCTAGAACTTCAGTCTCAAGTCTATGCTTTCCCACAGAGCTTCTGAGATGCTGAGCTGAAAACACCACTTATTACGTGCAACCGCTAAAGGAAGGTGCCTCTAAATGATTCTTGCATCTTTAATTAAAATGTGAATGTCTTTCAGTGAGTTTATAAGAATTTATCTATGAACTGTGGACCCCAAAATTGAACTAAGTATGTGACTGAAGCTGGCAATACCTAGGCATCAATAGTGTGGGTGGAGGAAGGGAAGATGAAGAAATTTAAAAGAAAGCAAGAATTATAGCATCATATTGAGAAAGAAAACTCAAAGAATCACCTTCCAGCCCTGAACATATATTTGGTGGGGGCAGCACCAGCACCTTAACAAGGACCTTTTTCTTTAGTAATCTTTCAGTCTCATTTCCATTTTTTCTTCTGCTTAAAATAATGATAAAAAGGAGTTCCTGCTGTAGCTCAGTGGTAATGAACCCAGCTAGTATCCGAGAGGATGCAGGTTCAATCCCTGGCCCTGCTCAGTGGGTTAAGGATCCAGCATTGCTCTGAGCTGTGTTGTAGGTCGCAGACGCTTCTTGGATCCCACATTGCTGTGGCTATGGTATGGGATAGCATCTGCAGCTCCGAATCAGCACCTAGCCTAGGAACTTCCATATGCTGCAGGTGCATCCCTAAAAAATAATAATAATAATATCAGTAATAGGATTTATATAGTATTTTATAGCTAAATAAGTTCATTTATATATATATATTAGCTCACTTGCTCCTGATTTTATTGACATAAAATATTTGCTGCTTAACATTCTCCCCGCTCTTCGTCAGGTTAGATTTATTCTTCTCCTTTTTTCACTTATCAACGCAATATTTTTTGAGATTAAAACACCACCACCACCAAAATGAAGTTAAAAAAGTTATCTGCTATCATCTCTTCAATAATTTATAAACATGAACACTCAGAAATTTTTTTGTGGATAAGAAAGATGAAGAGAGATGCTGTGGGAAAGAGATGGTTCCTCTTCAGATAAAAAGGTTTATAGCTAAGTTAAGAGTTTTATACTAAGTGAAGGACATTTCCCATAGTGGATTGGTGCTTTCATTTTCTGTAGCCAATGTTGCAAAACCATCAATAGCTCTGGAATGTAGCACAGTAGGAGTTTCTAAGTATAATTTTTCATATTCCAAGGATTTTATTTCTCAGCATATATAAACATAAAGAATTCTAAATACCAAAGATGTATTTACATGAGATTACATGGGATATAACTCTAATAATACAGTTTAATTGCCTGCAGCAAAAATTGTTATTGTTTATTAGGTTTCCTATTAAGGGATCATCTTGAAGAGATAGGTAAAAATGGCATTAATTTGACTCTTCTGAACCTTTGAATTTTCCCAAATGAATGGGAAAACCTAAAAAAATATCAACCACAATTTTAGTGACTGTGGCTCATTTTTACTTATTTAAAATTTTATTTATTTTAATTGTTTTGACAAGTGGAGCTTGTTTTGCATAGTGAAAATAGAAATAAATTATGTGTGGCTACTGTAAGGTTTTAGAGCTTGAAGATAACTTAAAAATAATAGATTTTGCAGAGTTGGAGGATCTGAGGCCCAGGGAGTCAAATGTCTTGCTCAAACTAGTTATGGAACTAATTTGGGACAAAACAGAAAGTGGAACTTGTTCTTACTATTAGTCAAGTGCTTTTCCTGATAGAGCATTGTCATAATTCCTTACAAACTCCCATTGGCCAGAGATTTTGCTGGTGAATCTGAACATTCTGAGATGGCTTTGCTTTTCTTCTGCTGGCATCTCTTTGCATGATGCTAGAGTCTCCCAGCCCCCAATGCTGCAAGCACATGTCTCTGAGATACTCTCTCTGCTTCTAGATGAGACTGTTCTGGGCTGGCCTTTTACCTTATCAACTTCTTTCTGACCCAAATTCTGAGTCTGTCTCTTGGCCTAACTTTATATTGTGGTCTCTCTGTTTCAATACCTGAAACTGGAATAGAAATAGATTCACTTTTAAAGGTCATAGGAGAGAGTGAATTTTGCTAAAATATTTTCTTGATAGTACTTTGATTTGAGATTTTTATTGGGAATTAATATTTTAAATCAAGAAATAATTAATATTTTAAATGGAAAATCTAGGAAGGGAAGATAAGCAAAAGACAAAAGGAAATGAAAACAGAACTAGAACTAGAACTCCTGTGTTTGCAAATCTCAAACAATTGATTGATCAGATAAAACAATTAAAGCAGAGGCTAGTGAACTGCCTTATGTGGCACTCAATAAATTCTAAGATTCTTTCACATACATTTTATTATTTGATCCTCACAACAGCTCTGTAGGGAAAAAGTGATTATACATAGTTTATAAGTAAGAAAACTAAGATTCAATTATGTTTAGTGGTTTATCCACATTCACACAGCTTGTGAGTGGCAGAAAGAACCCAAACCACAAGCTTCTCTCTGCAGATTGTGCATTCCAGTAATCATACCAGCCAACTTTATAGTTAGCTCAAGTGACTCAGGTGCATTAGGGAACTCAGCTGGTTGGAGCTTTATGACCCTTATGGTAAAAGTCGCAGGTTTTTTTTGTTTTTAAGATTATCTGAAAGATTTATATTTAAAATAGTTTTTTTAAGTCAACATTATAGTGCCATTGTCTTTTTTATTTTTATTTTTTTTTATTTTTATTTTTTTTTATTTTCCCACTGTACTGCAAGGGGATCAAGTTATCCTTACATGTATACATTACAATTACATTTTTTCCCCCACCCTTTGTTCTGTTGCAACATGAGTATCTAGACAAAGTTCTCAATGCTATTCAGCAGGATCTCCTTGTAAATCTATTCTAAGTTGTGTCTGATAAGCCCAAGCTCCCGATCCCTCCCACTCCCTCCCCCTCCCATCAGGCAGCCACAAGTCTTTTCTCCAAGTCCATGATTTTCTTTTCTGAGGAGATGTTCATTTGTGCTGGATATTAGATTCCAGTTATGAGTGATATCATATGGTATTTGTCTTTGTCTTTCTGGCTCATTTCACTCAGTATGAGATTCTCTAGTTCCATCCATGTTGCTGCAAATGGCATTATGTCATTCTTTTTGATGGCTGAGTAGTATTCCATTGTATATATATATACCACTTCTTCCGAATCCAATCATCTGTCGATGGACATTTGGGTTGTTTCCATGTCCTGGCTATTGTGAATAGTGCTGCAATGAACATGCGGGTGCATGTGTCTCTTTTAAGTAGAGTTTTGTCTGGATAGATGCCCAAGAATGGGATTGTGGGGTCATATGGAAGTTCTATGTATAGATTTCTAAGGTATCTCCAAACTGTTCTCCATAGTGGCTGTACCAGTTGACATTCCCACCAACAGTGCAGGAGGGTTCCCTTTTCTCCACACCCCCTCCAGCACTTGCTATTTGTGGATTTATTAATGATGGCCATTCTGACTGGTGTGAGGTGGTATCTCATGGTAGTTTTGATTTGCATTTCTCTTATAATCAGCAATGTTGAGCATTTTTTCATGTGTTTGCTGGCCATCTGTATATCTTCTTTGGAAAACAGTCTATTCAGGTCTTTTGCCCATTTTTCCATTGGGTTGTTGGCTTTTTTGCTGCTGGGTTGTATAAGTTGTTTATATATTCTAAAGATTAAGCCCTTGTCGGTTGCAACATTTGAAACTATTTTCTCCCATTCTGTAAGTTGTCTTTTTGTTTTCTTTTGGGTTTCCTTTGCTGTGCAAAAGCTTTTCAGTTTGATGAGGTCCCATGGGTTTATTTTTGCTCTAGTTTCTATTGCTTTGGGAGACTGACCTGAGAAAATATTCATGAGGTTGATGTCCGAGAGTGTTTTGCCTATGTTTTCTTCTAGGAGTTTGATGGTGTCCTGTCGTATATTTAAGTCTTTCAGCCATTTGGAGTTTATTTTGGTGCATGGTGTGAGGGTGTGTTCTAGTTTCATTGCTTTGCATGCAGCTGTCCAGTTTTCCCAGCAATGCTTGCTGAATAGACTTTCTTTGTCCCATTTGATGTTCTTGCCTCCCTTGTCAAAGATTAATTGACCATAGGTGTCAGGGTTTACTTCCGGATTCTCTATTCTGTTCCATTGGTCTGTCTGTCTGTTTTGATACCAGTACCACATTGTTTTGATGAAAAGTTGCAGGTTTGATTCTTGTGTATCTTGGTAGCTATTTAGCTTAAAAGCCATAGTCACTTATAACATCACCTTTATTAGAACAAGAATATATGCTCTCCATCTTACTGGAAGGGGGTTAAACCATCTTTGCATATGAAGGATACTGTGTCCTTATTATTGTCTATTGTGATATTTACTCATGCTTCAATATCTGGATTTGTAAAGCTAGTACTATAGCTTAAATACCTACAATTTAAGTTCCTGCCACCAGGTAAATGAAGATATTTTGAGAAATGATTGCAAATACTATCCAAAGCATAGAAATTTATAATATTTTTCAAAATATTTTTTTTTTAGTTCCCATAGGTGTTAGTAGATATTCACAGATAAAAATCCTATGAGAATTTGGAAGAAGAGAAAAAAAAATGTCTTCTTGATAAGAATGTTTTTAGCAAGGCCATCAACTTGAACTGATGGGGTAGAAGCAACAATGTGATCTTCAGAAAAAACTGTTTTTCTTCAGAATTGTGCCTTGGAATCTTTAGGCTTAATTAATGTATTTCAACAGGGTTGAGGGGGATTTCATTCACCTAGCAGCATGTCATTCCTGGGAGAACACATGTTTACATTTTGCTAAATTACACAACTCAACAGCAGTTATTGGAGAGCTACAGATATATTCATACTGAACTGTAGGAAACCACATGTTGATAATGAGCCCATTTTGTGTCTTGGCTTATGGGAAAAAATGTGAAAATGCCTTATTCTGTGTTATTTTTTTCCTTCTGACAGTACTGATACACTGCCGCAGGCAGTCTGGAAATAATAGCATGAGGTTAACTGACAATTGCAGGTATATTTACACTGATATTCTGAAATTAGCATGTTGCTTAAAAATACTACTGGAGGTGATACATATGCATCCAAATAAATGTTCTTTTCAAGAAGAAAAACCGGCAGAAAAGACAGAGATTCTTTAAAATAATTGATAGGAAAATGTAGCCATTTTAATAATCTGCCACAATGATCTGATTTTTTTTTCTAAATATGGGCTCTGTAGACCAAATGCAAGAGAATCCTTCTGAGGAAGATGTCATCAAATGGCCCTCTCTCCAAACACACATCTATACATGCACTCACATACTACTATGTGCTTACATACAGCAGACAGTTTAAGAATTGTGCCTGGAAACCAATATGGAAGGATGATCAGAAGCCTCTTGTCTTGTGACACTGAATCTCGCCCTCCAGATCCAATTTCCTCCCCTCTCCTCATTGACTGGGTAACAGGCTGTCTTGCTCATATTTGGATTCAGCAGTTGGGAGGTACCAACAGGACACTGGAGTGATTTTGAGGTATTTGTTTCCCCAGCAACCAACCTCCCTGGAGGGCTCTAGGTCTTTTCTTCTAATAAAGGACACAGCTCCTCTCAGGAACCCCTCCTGAAGCTCAGTTCTCACCAGGCTGTAGGTGCATTTACCTTCCCCTTGCTCCCTGGGCAAGAGGAGGTGATGGCTTCTTGCTGTCACTCTGGACAGGTGCTCACCATCCCTGGTTATTTCTTGTGACCCTGATTACATTCTTGTAAATAATTATTTTTCCATTAGCTGGTTTGATTGTGTTTTATGTTTCCCATGAACTGAAAAAGGTATGTTCAGGCACTGTGTAGCCATTTGGGATATAAAGGAAAACAAAACCAAGACTTCCCTTCAAGGAACTGATCCCAGCAGAGGAGTTATGTACGGAATGATGGGAAAACAGAGCAAAATGTTATCCAAGTCGAGGGTGTTGCTAAGGGAAGTTTTTTGGGAGGAGACAATGCTCCATATAAAACATGTTGTTAAAAAATTCAAATATATAAAAATAGAAAGAATATTTTAATAAACTCCTAAGTAACATCACTCAATTTCATAAATTATCAATTCCATCAACTCATGGCCAGTTTAATTGTCCTCATTCACTTCTCCAGTCTCTCCCTTGGATTACTTTTAAAATGATTTCTAGACAACATAATAAGTTCATTTCTAAATATTTTGGCATGTATCTCTAAAACATAAGCACAGTATCATCATCCTTTAAAAAATCAATTACAAAGCCTCAATATGATTACATAGCATTCAAAATATCTAATTGTACTGTAATTTTTTTCCAGTTTATTTGATTTGTAATCAAGTAAGGTATATATTAGTATAACTGCTCTCTTCTAACTTATAGGTCTGTCTTTTTTGGAAAAACCAGGTTATTTGATCTAGAGATTTTCCCTCAGTCTGAAGTTTATCAATTGCATTCCTAATTGTTGTTTATTATGTTCCTCATTATTTCTCATAACTTGATAGTTACAACTAGAGATTAATCTGACTCAGGTTCATTTTTTTTGTGTGCGTGGAGGGGAAAGATTATTTCATAGATTGGCAATATGTATTTCATCAGGAGGAATATAATGTCCGTTTGTTTCTCATTTCTTGATGTTAAAAGCCATTGATAATCATTGCCCTGGGCCAGTGGTTTTCAAACTTCAGTATTCATGAATATCACTTGGAAGGCTTGTTAAAACCCATATTGCTGGGTCACACCTCCAAAGTTTCTGATTCAGTAGGTCTGAGGAAGGACATGGAATTTACGTTCCTAACAAGTTCCCAGGTGAAGCTGTTGCTGCTGGTCCAGTGACCATACTTCGTAAGGATTCCAGTTAGCTCAAGCATTCAAGGCTCATCTTGAACATTTTCCGTCCCAGACCTGGAATCTGCAATTTCTCCAGGGAGTGTCTCCTTTCACTGTGAAAAATCTCTGCTTAATTACACCAACATAATTCTCATTTGTTTACCCTACGCTAATCACACATCAGTCTTGGAATAACTATACCAACATGTCTACCAACAATTGATTTCCAAAACTGGTTTAATTGTTCCTTTGTCGTTGTTTTGTGACATATTCAATCTATAGGAAATGACCCATCAAGGATGTACAATCAATCGCCATATTTTTTTATATATAATGATTTTTATTTTTTTTCATCGTAGCTGGTTTACAGTGCTGTCAATTTTCTACTATATAGCATGGTGACCCAGTTGCATATACAGGTATAGGTTCTTTTTTCTCACATTATCATGCTCCATCATAAGTGACTAGATACAGTTCCCAGTGCTACACAGCAGGACCTCATTGCTTATCCATTCCAAAGGCATCTATTAACCCCAAGTTCCCAATCCATCCCACTCCCTCCCTGTCCCATATTTTAAAGTCACTTGCACTAGTTCCTTTCTGTGTAGCTGTACCCGCTACTTGTTATTCACTTAGGTCATTCTTATACTTTTGATTCCAAAGGGTCATTTTGATTTTGAAATGATGTATTTTGGTAAATTAACTTTTTCTGTAATTATGTAAAATATCTACCAAATTAAACCTTTGAAGCAAGGTAAAATCAAAGAATTCTAGCTGTTATCTCTGGTTTTTATCGCTCTAATTCTTTCCTTCTTCCACAAGTAAGTTTAAATGTTGTTTTTTAAAGCTTTATTGAAGTATAATTAATTAACAAGGTTGTGATAATTTCTACTGTGCAACAAAGTAACTCAGTTATACATGTACACACATCCATCCTCTTTCAGATCCTTTTTCCAAAAAGATTATCGCAGAATATTGGGTAGAGTTCTTGGTGCTATACATCAGGTCCCTGTTGGCCAATCATTTTAAATTATCTTCTGCCTTTTAAGAAGGTTTGTATTTTTATTTTCATGATTACCTTTGTATTGATTTTATTTTATATAATATTCATCTCTCTTTCCCATTTTTGGCTATTGACTATTATTTCTTACTATGAGCAATAATGAACGCTGGTGGTTACCACTGTGTTCTTTCCTGTCTTGCATCCAGAAGCTGCTGATGTAGTGTCTTTGTAAACCCAATGAATACCTATTTAACAACCACTGAGTTTACATTATGTCTCAGTTTTTATCACTTATACTGTATCTACATCGTTAAGGTACATAGCCATTTTATTCTTATAACCACTAGCCTTAGATCTATAGAATAAAATATGTTATGCTTGCCTCTTGCCCTTATGCCAAAGCCTCTCAAGTTATTTTTGTTGTATGAAGCTTCTTCTGTGACAATTTCTTCAGGAAGGGTTCATGGGAAAGATATTCCCTGAGCACTTACAAGTTCATAATAGTTTGTCTGGAATTTTTCTGTGTGAAGTTCAGTTTGGATCCTTGCTCATGTTCTCTCTTATTGAACAACTTAAATATAAAATATCATTATGTTTTGCCATACAGATGTATTGCTGAAAAGTCTGACATTTTTCCCTTGTAAGTGAGTATAAGTATTTTAGT
The DNA here is from genome assembly GCF_016906955.1 of Phacochoerus africanus. NCBI lineage: Eukaryota > Metazoa > Chordata > Mammalia > Artiodactyla > Suidae > Phacochoerus > Phacochoerus africanus. The sequence continues at coordinate 135,457,814 of NC_062545.1, forward strand.
ATTTTTGTCTGGATGTCATTTTATATACATTTTTTTCTTTAAGTCCAATAATTTAGTAGAAATAAGTCTCAGTGCTTGCCATCATAGATTGTTCTCCCAGTTATGGGATGTGCCTTTTCAGTATTTATTTTCAAATATTTTTATGATTTCAGAAAAATTTCCCTCAGTTATTGTTTTAGTATTTATTCTCTTCATTGATTTGGTTTTCTTCAGAGGAGCTTTATACTATATTGGATCTTCTTTGCCTATCTTCTACATCCATCAATTGAACACTTTTTAAAATCTCTTTCTTAATTTCTGATATCTAATAAAACTTTGCTCTTTTCCATATTCTGTTTGTCCTAAAACATGTTGTGTTAGCTTTTGTTTTCAATGTTGGAGATAACTTTTTTTCATTTCATTTTTAATTCTTTCCTGAATTATCTCTTTTCAAAACTTCTTTTTCTCAAGCACCTCACTTATGAGTTTTCAAATTCCTTTTTTGTTGTTGTTGTTAGAAAAGAACTTTTATTTTCAAACAAACGAACTCAGTTGCATTTAGCCTGTCTGGGCAAGAACCCTATGCAAGTCTTGGCTATGAAAAAAGGAGCTAGGATCAAGCACTATTTGTGTCAAACTGGAAAGGTTTATTCAATTATGAGTTTTCAAATTCTGATTTATGTTGTTCTTTATAGATTTTATCATTGCTTAATTACTTTTAGCTCATTTTGAAACATTAAGCTTTTTATCTGTTTTGTGAGCATATGTTTCTGGTAGCTTTTATTATCTGAGGGATTTATTTCACTTTCTATTCTCTCTATCTCTCTCCTTTTTTTTTTTTTTTTTTGGCTGCACCCCTGGTATGCAGAACCTTCCAGGCCAGGGAGCGAGCCCACACCATAGCAGTGACCTGAGCCCCAACCGTGACAATGGCAGATCCTTAACCTGCTGAGCCATGAGGGAACTACCCAGTTTTCTCATTTTTATAATAACTTTATGTGGAATTCTGTAATGTTCTTTGGTTGCTGTTCATGTAAAGTAAAATGACTTTTTCTATACTTTTAAAAGAGAAAGTGGGCTAGAGTGGACACATTTTTGCCACTTTAATAAAGAAATGGCCTTAAAGTTTCTTAGATATTTCCCCTCTGCAACTCTTCCCCAATTTTTTTTCTTTTCTTTGCCCACATAGTGCCTGTTCTGTTCACTTTGGTGTATAATCCCAGGAGGTTCTCCTTGATGCTAAGCTTTGTGATGTAAGGGTTGTTGTTTGTCAGTCTTGAGAGTTTATAGGTGCCAAACCCCCAAACTCTCTAGAACCATTTATCATATTTTGGTCCCCTTACACACATCAGTTGGTTTGAAACTTTCAAAATCTCCTGTTTTCTCCCGATGTGTTGAAAAAAGCCACTGTGCGTTCTGGTGAATACCTGATAGTGAGTTGGGGATTTCCAGCTCTTGGGATTATCTCTAGTTTCTTTGCCTTTCCTCTAGCTTCTCCCACATAGTTTTGGATACTGTATGGATATTGTAGATTTTGATTTAGCCACACCAGTCTTATTTTGGATGTGTGGGTAGATTTTGTAACCTACTGTAATTGTAGTCCTTGGGGTATGGTTTTTTATACTATAGTTGCTCTATTTTAATGGGAGGATTCTGGGACTGTTCAGATGTTTCAGAATACTCCTTGACTGAATATTGAAAAATTGGCTAGGTGTGTAGAAAAGAGGGCTGGAAAGAAGAGGGCAGGAGAGAAAGAGGATGACTCCCAAATGAAAACAGCATGTGGGAAGGCGTGAAGCTATAAAATATTATGCTGCAATAGCAGAGCTGTATTCTATTCAGTATGCTTCTAGTAAGTGGTTTGAGATAAGAAAAGAATGAACCACTGAGACAGACGGATCTTGATCACAAGGAGCCTTGTGTGTTAAATTGGGATGTCAGAACTTTAATGCTATAGGGAGCTGTTGAAGAATTAAAGTGAAAAATTGACATTAGATTATTAATTCAGAAAGGTTTCTCTGGCAGCAGTGTATATGAACACTCTTGAAATAGTCCAGAAGGTAGAGAGGAACCTTCCTCCCTCCCTAAATTAGGTGACTGTGGTAAAGTATGAAGTGATGAGGGACTAAACCATGGCAGGTGGAAAAAAGATGCTGTGCGTGAGGTTAAATCTTCAGGCTAATGATTGAATATGAAGGGATAGGATTGGGTGAGAGGGTGAGTTTTAGGTTTCTGGATGATATCTTGACTCCTAAGATACTGTCCATTCTACTTCTTTTGGTTTTCATCCTTACTGAGTTGTCCTAATATTTCTCAAAATGGTACTTTTGGAAATGTTTATTTGCCCGATTGTACCCTGAGAGCTTAGTGATAGGTAGGATTTTGTTATAAGACTTATTTAGAATTTCTATAAACATAGTCTGTAATCTATAAAATAGTATGAAGATGATACGGGATTGTTGTTCCTCAATACATATTGAACTGGTTATCTCTCTGCCAGAATTTGACTATAGCATTTATATTTATATTTATATTAGCATTCCAGTTGTCTTCTTTGAGATGAGGGAAGAATTAGAAGTAGGAGTTCCCATCTTGGCTTGGCAGAAACAAATCTGACTAGTATCCATGAGGACACAAGTTCCATCCCTGGCCTCACTCAGTGGATTAAGGATCTGGCATTGCTGTGAGCTGTGGTGTAGGTCACAGACACAGCTCGGATCTGGCATTTCTGTGGCTGTGGCATGGGCCAGCGGCTATAGCTCTGATTTGACTCCTAGCCTGGAAACTTCCATATTCCGGGTGCAGATCTAAAAAAGACAACAAAAAGAAGTAGAAAGAGGCAGGAAATTGAGATGAATATTTATGTGACATTACAGAAATTAGCGAATGGAGAGAAAGTCACAGAAAAATAACTGGAGCTTTATTCCTGTCCTTTCCATCCACTTCCAACAGATCCTCCATACTTGCTACCCAAGTAGCAGCAGCAGGAACGTCATTTGGGGGCTTGTCACAAATGCAAACTCTCAGGTCCTACCTCAGACCTACTGAATTAGCATCTGCGTTTTCACAAGATCTTAAGTTGATTTGTCTGAACATTAAAGTTTGAGAATCACTACTAGAGACCATGTTAGGAAGTGAACTTTTTGTGACCCTACCTTAACTTTCGTATCATAGCGGGATACTATATTATAACAATACATTGATTGGGTAAATATTCTATAGGGATAAGAGTAAGGAGAGAGTGTGTTAAGAAAACTTAAGGATTTGTGCTCTGTATGGAGACAGTCAACATGCAGTCAATTCTGGCTTTACAACTAATTCATTATGTGACTATGGGAAAGGTACTTTATTTTTCTAGATTGGTGTCTTTGTAAATATGAATTAAGAGTTCTTACCTCAAGATTGTCATGAGGTTCAAATGAGACAGTGGTTAGCACAGATCCTAGTACACAGGAAATGCATCATAAACATTAGCTACCATGATTAAAACTTAATAGTTTAAAAATGTCTTACATGCATCTCAAATGTATTTAATGCCTTGTTAGCAAGTAATCATACAGTGTTCAAGAACCTCCTTCTTTTTCAAATGAGCAACATTCTTGGAGAATACATTAGTATACAAGCACTTAAAAGTATTTTCAGAGAAAGTAAATCTTTAATGTGGTGGTTCTATATATTTGTATTATGATGATTTCCTGGAAATCAGAGAAATATCAACATTAGAACATAAAAAATATTTCATTCAAGGACCTGTGTATTCTCATACAACCCATCTAGGTAAAGTATATAGAAAATTCTCTTTTCTTTAAAAAAAATCTTCAACTTTAGAAAACTTGAGTCATTCTTCATATTTTGGTTCTCTCTTTTTTGTAGTTTTTGCTACCTGTATCCTGATGAAATCCTGATGAAATTTCACTTTAGATGCTGAATGACCCCCACCACTCTATTTGTCTTGAGACATTCTGAGCCAATAAATTCAGGAAGCAGTAACAATCATAAAAAATATTGTAACTAACTATTAGCAAACGAACAAAACTAAAACAATCCCTTAGGTTTTCATGAGCTTTTGGAACTTACCTGACTTATTTTGTAATCACCCACTCATTTTAAAAGCCATGTTATTATTCCCTAGCAAGCATTTTAAACTAGAGTGGTCCATGCTAGGAAGGGTAGAAGGAAGTCAGAGAAATAAACCCCGGATTGTCTTTATTTCTTATTAAGAGGCTCAGGATTTTTATGTTCCCTCATCAACAAAAAGACTCCCCCACACACACCCTTGGTGCTTTCTATTTATGTTCACCTGCTACTCAATTAACACCCCATCAAACGGCAGATTTGCAAGGGGTTTATTGTCAGACCACTGCACTGTAGTCCTTAACCCTCTATCTCACCTATACTGCACATGGAGTTAAAAACAGTCCCCTGACCATGCTTAGAAAACATGTCATTTCATTTGGTGTTTGTGTAAGGTTTTCCTTGTGCAAATTACCCTGGGTGTTCATAAAGTTATAACTGTATCTACATGCTTCTGACATTTATTACCTTCCATCGGACCATAAAACACACTTTTCTCTTTTAACTGTGTCTGCTGACATGTTACATAAAATAAGCTTTAACTACTACCTATAAATTAATTAACATTTTCCCTCTATTAGGAAAAGCAGATGAAGTCTAACCAGCACTTTTAGTATAGTTTGAAGTTTTAATAGGATTCTCTGTGAAAGACAATGAGATTATTCTTACCCATTTATTTTTCATTTGGTTATATTTATATATTGATATTAGCTACATAATATGTATTCATTATAGAAAATTAAGGAAATACAGAAAAGTTTCAAGAAGAAAATTAATACCTCTCCCCCCAAATCATTTCACTAATTTCATAATTCCTAGTATTATTTTGATCTTTTTCTTAAATATATGAATAACTATTATTTTCTATACATAGTTATCTCTTTATAAATATTGCATTTATACATAAACATGCATAGTACTTTATTAATATTTTATTAATGTATTTATTGTATTTTTCATACAAAATTTGGCAGTGAGCTTATATTTTATACTTTTTGTATCTAGTCCGTATTACTTAATATTGTGTAATTACCATGTCCCATGTAGTTACAAACTTGGGTTTTAATCCTGCATGTCATTCATCTTCTGAAGGTGCCATGATGTTTTTTTACCATTTAGATGAGTTCAAACTTTTGCTGATTATATCTTTAAAACACTGTATTAAAGACTCTTAAAACCTTTTGTCAGAATGCTTTCCCGACAGGCTGTAAAATTCTAAGTGTCCACATTGTACTCTGATGAACTTTGAGGGTTTTTTTTTTAAATCATGATCAATTTTGATGTTGATAATTGCAGTTTCATTAGCCAATTTCTTTAGGTAGTAGTTAGGTTGAACATATTAAAATTTTGCTGTATTGTACCATCTTCATGGTCTTTGTAGAACATATTGGTAACATTCCCGTGCTCTAAATATAGATGACTTTTACTTCAAACCAGATTTCATCACTTATTAATGCAGGGCTAAAGTTCATGTCTAAAACTCAGATTTCTGAAATGTAAATGGTGATGATATTAGTTTCTATTTTATAGTGTTAAGTAAGAACTAAGAAAAAAAGCATTAATGTGCAGCTTGGTTCCTAACATAGTAAGTGCTCAATATACATGAAGTGTTGTTTGATTCTTATGTGAATCAGCTTTTCATTACCTGCATCCACTTTTTTTTTATCTGATAGTTAATATAAATAAACTCTTCAAAATCAAAAGGAAAAATACCAATTATATTAAGACTTTCCTATCATTGACCACTATATTCTACTATGTTTTGACATAAAATTAGATTATAATTTTTATTTACAGCTATAACTTCAGCACCCAGAACAACTTAATAAATATTGTAAAATGAATCTATTATTCTTTTTCGGAATTTTCTTGGCTATTTTTGAACAATGTAAACCCTAGAAACAATTTAACAAATCCTCTGAAACATTAGAAATAAATAAAACAAATCCTCTGAAATCCTTGTTAGGATTTTAATCACAAAAGCTTTGAATTCATTTGGGGGAAGAATGGATATATTTATAAAATTAGATCTTCTCATTTAAAATCATGGTACATCTGTCTATCTATCTGAGCTTCTAAAAATGTTATTCTGAATATTTTATAGTTTTCTTTATGCAGATCATAATTTTTTCCTCTTAGGCTTATTTGAGAGTTATGTTGTTTTGGTTTTTGTACTATTATTTTAGTTTTTTTATTCTGTAAATAGAGTTTTCTGCTTTATATTACATTTTCTAATTGATTATTGTTCTAAATTGAACTATTGATTTTTGTATGTTAATATTTTATTCCTCCAATGTACTGACTCTTGTCTCACAGTTACTTAGAGGATTTGTTTTATTTGTTTCTACTGTTTCAGTTACTTCTCTCAGATACACACCAGTTACCAAAGATGATTATTGTATTATTCAATTTTTAATATCTATACTAATATTTAGTGAGCAAATTTCTAATTCACAATTGCTATATTATTCATTTTTTGTACATATTTATTTCTGAAAATAATGCATATTTCCTCTTAATTATATGATATTTAATATATTACATAGAGCATATATACCATATGAGATATTAAAATACACAAAATATATAAAATGCATCTATCAATGAAGTTAGAACACACCCTCACACTATACACAAAAATAAACTCAAAATGGCTTGAAGACTTATATATAGTACAAGATACCATAAAACTTCTAGAAAAGAATATAGGCAAAACATTCTTTGACATAAATCATACCAATGTTTACTTAGGTCAGTCTCCCAAGGCACTAGAAATGAAAGCAAAAATAAACAAGAGGCTTAAACATAAGCTTTTGCATAGCAAAGGAAACTATAAAAAGACAACCTATGGTTAGGAAAAAATATTTGCAAATGATGTGACTGACAAGGACCTAACTTCCAAAATATATAAACAGCTTGTACAATTCAATAACAAAAAACAAACAACACAATCAAAAAAATGGGCAAGAAGACCTAAATACCCATTTCTCCAAAGAAGACATACAGATGCCCAATAGGCACATGAAAAGATGTTCATCATCACTAATTATTAGAAAAATGCAAATCAAAACTACAATGGGGTACCATCTCACACCAGTCAGAATGGCCATCATTAAAAAAATCTACCAATAATAAATGCTGGAGAGGATGTAGAGAAAAGGGAACCCTCTCACAATGTTGAGGGGAATGTAAATTGATGCAGTGACTATGGAAAACGATATGGAGATTCCTCAAAATACTAAAAATAGAACTACCATATGATCCAGCAATTCCACTCCTGGGCATATGCCCAGACAAAACTGTAATTTGAAAAGATACATGTACCCCTATGTTCATAACATCACTGTTTGCAATGCCAAGACATGGAAATAATCTAAATATCCATCAACAGATGAAGGGATAAAGAAGATGGGGTGTGTGTGTGTGTGTATGTGTAAATTTACATTTATATATTTATAGATAAATTATTCTGCTCATCCGTGCCTTTGAATGACTGTCTTTTTGTTGTCACTGTCTGAACATTAATCATAAAATTAATCTCCACCATAGTAGCTAGACTGTTTCCCTCTTTGAAAAGTTTTCTCTGTTGTGCTAAGGTTTTAGAACAGAAATGTTATACATATTTTTTTCACATTTGTTCTGCTTGGCAATAGATGGATCTTTCCAATCTTAAGAATTTCACCTTTCTTTGGGAAAATATATTTTATAATCTGATTTTTTTTCTCATTTTTCTTCTTCTATCCTTCTGTGACTTCTATTAGAAGATATTTAAAATTGTATCCATTATCCATGTCACTAAAATTTTGGATTGATTATACTTTCATCAGAGGCTGGCACTGTTGATGCTACACACCCAGATTTCAAGTATCATTTTTTTCTGATTTATGGAGCATGTTTTCTGATGGCTTACTTGAACTGCTGCTGAAAGTTCACACCTATAAACTTCTTTAGAGAACTTTCTTGGTCACTTGTAGCTGCTTTACTTAGAAAGTGGCCATTGTCCAAGGACTATCGATGTGGTGATATAAAAGTCCAAATCTTGCTTCAAGTGGAAACAAAGTCCCTGGTGCATTTTTTTTTTCTGAGTGCTCTGTGAAACAGAATGAAGCTAGATATCATTTGAACTCATGTTCTTGCTTGACTTTCTCCTCTTTTCTGCTTCCCTCCTCTTTGACAAGGTTTTCCTCACAGCACTTCCTTAACAAATCACAGACAAATCCTTGATTCAGGTTCTGCTTCTAAAGAATCACATGGTCTCTTTATCTTTTTGCACTCTTCCTGGAGAACTTCTTAGTTCCATTTCCCAGGTTACTCAATTTCATCTTACGTTGTGTCTATTTGTTAGTTTTGCCTATCTATAGAATTTTTAATTTTTCTAATTAAAATTTTAATGAACAGAAATTTCCCTGAAATATTTATGGGAGAAATGGTTATCATAAGACTTTAAAATAAACCATGTTGGAGGGATAAGAGGGAGTTCAGAGGAGATACAATTGGCCATGAGATGATAATTGCTTAAGGTTGGTGAGAGGAACATGGGCATTAATTATATCATTACTTCTTTTTTAAATATTTTAACATATTTTATAAAAACACCTTTTAAAACAATCTGTTGGTTTATTTTCATTTTTTGTGGATACAGTCTTGAATTTCTCTGAAATTATTAAAGGCTCTTAGGCCCAATTTACATTGTTTGCCCAATTCACTTTATGTGTGTGCATCTATATGTTTTACATTACTTCTAGGGTTTTTTTGGTGACATGTTTCTCTTCATGGAGTTAGTTTTTCTCAAATAGGAATATCAAATGATTGTGATTTTTAAAATTTCTGATCATCTTTGAATGTGAGAATTCTGGTTAATTGGCCTACTATGCTTATGGCAACTGCCTCAGACTGCTGGGAAGAGGGGTTATACTGCCACATGCGGTTGTCCAAGAAGAGTTTGGTAGCAGTGCATGGGTAATCCCCTTTTCCCCTAGGAGAACTCGCCTTCCTGGTTATTTCTCTTCCTCTTTGGCTCTAATGCCTCTACTCTCTGCCATGTTTCACTTGTAAAAGCATAAATACAGGATGATGTTGGAGGGCAGTTTGAGTGATTATGGGTCTTACCTTGTTTAGTTTCTCAAAATGCCACTTTCTTCTCCTCCTCCCTTGTTACAACAAAGCTCATATCTTAAGCATAATTTTTCCAGTAGCTTAGCACTCCAGATTGTCAATATATTTGACTCATCAATTTTATGGCTCACAGAAGAAAATTATTTCAAAAAATACCCATTGCTAGACAGGATTTTGATAGACACTGATCATTCAGCATCTCATACTGTCTGATAGAATGTTACCAGGGATAATTCATTTTCCTTGTTTTTTCTTAAAACTCATTTGACAAAATATTTGCTTATGCCAATTTCACATGTTGTGTCACTTAAGTTGGCATTTTTGCCTCTTTGTAAAATTAAGAAACAAAAGGAGTTCCCATTGTGGCACAGTGGGTTAAGAACCCAATTGCAGTGGCTTGAGTTGCTGCTAAGGTGCGGGTTCCCTTGATGTTGGTCGCAGCTGAGGCTTGGACTCAGTCCCTGGATGGAACTTCTAAATGCTGTGAGTTCAGCCATAAAATAATGCCAGTATTATGAGAAGGAGAAGAACAAGCCCTTTCCACATGTGTGTATTGCCCCTATATTGTCATTCGTACTCTTAGCTATCTATATGAATCTTTTCAGGAAATATGATCAATGCCCACAGGTCTGAAGTAAATGTATGAAGGAACAAAGAGAAGCAAATAATAGCATTTTAAATTAGGGCTGAACCATCAGCTGTCTCCTCCCCATTCTTTTTTTAAAAGTAGAACCTTGTTTTTCTTTAACCACCAGATACTTCTGATGTTGTGTTTTATAAAGAGATCTTCTTATTTTGAAGCATTTCAAACTCTTCCTAAATATTCTGAAAGGTTCATGTGTAATTTCTACAATATGATTAATATTTTTCATATTCGATATAGCCTGAACATAATTTCCTTATTAGTTTTACTGAGATATTGTCACAACAATTTTTCAAAAGACTCAGAAATATGTCTTTAAAAAATTATATCTAGCATAAGTGTGCACTGATACTATTAAAAATTTATCATCTTGGAGACTTTAATTTTAATTTTGATCTGTTAATTATTATTTTGCCAGAATAATAAGAGGGTTATGATAGGGTAATCTGATGCAGTCAGTATTCCTTACTGTCCACTGTGTGGCAAGGGTCTCACTATGATCTTAACCTCACTATTAATTGCTAGGGCTGGTTTGGCTGCTCTACTTCATATGCACCTCTGAGCACTATGCTGAAATGATGATAAAGAGAGTTTATTATTGTCTTTAGTGATCTTGGGGCATTAGCTAATTAAAACTTGGGTTCCTCTAAACACATGCTGTCCTCTCACTGAATTTCTAGGCTATAGGGCTCTCAGGAATGTAAAGCTATAGGTCCTTATCTTTAAGTGCTCCTTGGCACAACCATGGCTTGCTAGCAAGAATATACAAAGGCCTTCATAAAAAGGTGATACTTATGGCACAGAGCTGGGATATAGAGTTTTATATACTAAACATATATTTTCCCTTTGGAGGCCTAGAAGTGAATCGTTGAGGAAAAAAAACTTCACATTATACTATATCTGTATTTTTGGTGTAATGAATCTAGATTCTATAACCTTGTAAAGTTCTAGCTAAGAGTCAGGTGGCTTTCTGCTTTTCATAATGTGATAGCTATTTTTAAATAATACGTTTCTTTTTTCTAATTATGAAAGAATTACATTTATTGTAAGAAATAGTTTTAAAAAGATGAATAAAAAGAAAATAAAAATACTCAGAAAAGCTCTTTTAACAATGAAGAAAATATCTTTTATGTCGTTGTTAAGTTAGTTAACTACACACAATACTCAACACCTCCTCTCTATATAAAATTAAATGACTTAGACCCTAAAAAGTAAGATTCAAGTCCACTTGAATCGCCATATTAAATTCCAGTCCCTAGCCAGTTTTCTTTTTTTTTTCCTATGTGTCACACACACACACAATGTTGTTTTGGAATATATTGAATATATAGATTGAATTGGAGAAAAACCGACACATTTGCAATATGGACTATTCACCTCAATGGAAGTGTTATTTCTTCTTAGTCACTCTTCTTTTATGTCTTTCAGTAAAACTATATAGTTTTCTCTCTAAAAGTTTTATGTATTATTCCCAGGTACTTTTCTTTTTTACTCTTCTGAATAGAATTTGTATTATGTATTCAAATTGCTTTTTGCTGGTTGGGAAGAAAGATATGAAAACTGTCTTAGGCTATTCAAGCTGCTATAACAAAAATACCACAGACCGCTGGAGGGGCCTCAATAACAAACATTTATTTCTCACAGTTCTGAAGGCTGAGAAGTCCAATATCATGGAAGGATCTAGTGAGGACCTGATTCCTGAGTTCCTAGAGATTAACCGTCTTCTCACTGTGTCCTCATGTGGCAGAAAAAGCAGTAGAGCTCTCTGGGGTCACTTTCATAAAGACATTAATTTCTTTTGCAAGGGCTCCACCCCCATGATTTAATCACCTCTCAAAGATCCCACAGCAGCTGTGGGCTAGGATTGCAACATATGAATTTGAGGGGAACACAAAAAATATTTGGTTCTTAAGAGAAGCCCCTCCTTACAGAGATGATGTAAAATCAGAAATATACATTTCTTCTCTAGAAATAGAAATCAACTTCCAGCTAAATTTTGAAGTCTAAGATAATGTCCTCCAAACAAAGCCACTTTTCTTCATGTTTCTGACTGTAGTAGAAGATACAAATTCTGCTATTTTTTTTTTCTTTTTGCGATTTCTTGGGCCGCTCCTGTGGCATATGGAGGTTCACAGGCTAGGGGTGTAATCGGAGCTGTAGCTGCCAGCCTATGCCAGAGCCACAGCAACGCAGGATCCGAGCCATGTCTGCAACCTACACCACAGCTCACGGCAACGCCAGATGGTCAACCCACTGAGCAAGGGCAGGGATCGAAACCGCAACCTCATGGTTCCTAGTCGGATTTGTTAAACACTGTGCCATGATGGGAACTCCTGCTATTTTTAATAAACTTTCTAGTAACTCCAGTTCTGTGCATAAGACTATTGTGTGGTTTAGTTGTTTAAAAGCTACGATACTTTTGCAGATAAAGGTGTTTTATGAAAATTAATAATAGTTCAAAGAAGGTATTAGATAATGTTAATGACTCAACAGTGAGTTAAGTTTTCCTAAAGAAATTTTTTCTTAAAAAATGTTATAATCTCCCTTTGATATTATGGTTTTGAATGCCATGTCATATTTTTCTTCATATTGTTACAGATGTTTTATAAAGTGGTTTCCCCTACTACCACCACCATCGAAATATGTTTTGCTTTGTTTTGTTTGGTTTGGTTAACTTTTTTTCCCACAACTGAAATTAAGGCGAGCCATGTGATTTTTTTTTTTTTGGCCACACCTGTGGTGTGTGGAAGTTCCCAGGCCAGGGATTGAACCTGCTCCCTAGCAGTGACCTGAGCCACAACAGTGACAATGCTAGATCCTTTACCTGAAGAGCTATGAGGAAACCCCACAAGCAATGTGATTTTACATGTTAACTTTGTAATCAGTCATCTTCTTAAATATTAGTTTTAGTAATTCACAAGTAGTTCTTTTTAGTTTTCTAAATAGGTAATTATACATTTTACACATAATAGCAGTCATCTCTTTCCAGTATTTTCATCTAATTTCTTTTTCTTATCAAACTTGTAGAACTGAAGATCTAGTTTTTTAAATAGCAATGTAATAAGAGTAGAGAACATGGCATCCTTATCTTATCCTTGACTTCAGTTGGAAGACTTGTCATATTTCACCATTAGATTTAAAGATTGCCATGGGTTTTGGTTCAATTTGTTTTTTTTTAAATCAAGGACATTCCTTTTGACTTCTATTTCATCGATTTCATTTTTTACAATTATAATTTATGTTAACATTTATCATTCTTTTCACTCTAAACTAGAATATTGTATAATGTTGTTATATAATAAATTACATATTTATTTTATATTTAAAATTTTCTTTTGTTGCATTAGACTGATAAATATTTCTTAATTAGGATGTGCTCATTGAGCAAACTGCAGGATTCATCTTGCATATGATCTAGAATTTCGGTCTTATTTTGAGTATGTTCAAAAAATTTTTTCAGGTGTGTTTTGAAGAGTTCCTATAGTGGTTCGGCAGGTTATGAAGTTGACATAGTATCTGTGAGAATTGATCCCTGGCCTTGCTCAGTGGTTTAAGGATCTGGCATTGCCACAAGCTGCAGCATTGATCGCAGATGTGACTTGGATCCACTGTTGCCACAGCTGTGTTATGGGCCTGCAGCTGCAGCTCTGATTCAACACCTAGCCTGGGAATTTCCCTATGGCACAGGTATGGTCCTTTAAAAAAAAAATAGTGGTAGTTCCCGTCATGGTTCAGTGGTTAATGAATCTGACTAGGAACCATGAGGTTGCAGTTCGATCCCTGGCCTTAATTAGTGGGTTAAGGATCTGGCGTTGCCCTAAGCTATGGTGTAGGTTGCAGACACGGCTCAGATCCTGCGTTACTATGGCTCTGGTGTAGGCTGGTGGCTACAGCTCTGATTAGACCCCTAGCCTGGGAACCTCCATATGGTGGGAGAGGCCCTAGAAAAGGCAGAGGACAAAAAAAAAAAAAAAAAAAAAGCGTGTATTGGGAGTTCCCACTGTGGTGAAGTGGAAATGAACCATCAGGTTGTGGGTTTGATCCCTGGCCTTGCTCAGTGGGTTCAGGATGTGGTGTTGCAGTGAGCTATGGTGTAGGTTGCAGATGCGGCTCAGATCATGCTTGACTGTGGCCTAGGCCCGCAGCTGTAGCTCTGATTAAACAAAAAAAAAAAGTGTGTGTTGTGTATTTTCTATTCTCCTTGTCTCCAGTCATGCTGAATAAGTCAACACAAGCGGCTCACTCCTCAGCCTCTAACAAAGGAATACAAAGGAGAAAGGACCTTTAGATTTTTAATACCATATTTGACCTCATATATGTCTATAACAATGTAGTCATTATCTCTGTTCTCCCTTTGTATAAGTCAAGAACAGTAGCATACTTTGCTTCCATCTGTCCCGTCAAACCCTATTTCCCATGTTGATAGTACGTACAATTTTATTTCCAGATTGTTATTAATAAATTTTAAGAATCAATTTATTTATGCCTAATAATAAATTCTTAAAAATTTTGCTCATTTTTGCTGTTTCCTCCTGAACCAGCTCTTCTGTTCAAATTACAAATTTTGTAATACTTCAGAATATTTTTTAGTCTATGATTGGTAAATGTCTTTGCTTCATTCTCATATTCCAGCTATTTATATGACATAGATTCAGAATTATGCCTTTCTGAGTTCTTTAAAGTTTTTCCATATTGTGATTTTTTTTTTTATTTATCCAGTGTTGCTGTTGGGAGGACTGTTCCCAGATATAAGATTGGTTTATGATAATCATTAATAAAAAAACCAGTGGTAACAAGCAACCAGAAAATTTAACATATGATTTTATTTCACATATCAAGAAAAACTATAATGTATGTTATATTTAAACGAAGCAGTCCTAAGATTTCTGTGGAGAATAAATAAAACTATATTAAAGGATGTAAAAAGCTCAGAAAATGCAATGATTGTCCATGCTCTTGGATGGGATGAACTGACATATAAAGATATTACTACACCAATAATTTATAAATTCATTGGAAGCTCTATCAAAGTTCTACATAAAATTCTTTACATTCTATGAGTATTATACTTGCTTAAAACAAAGATACCAATAGAAAGGAATAAAGAACTCAAATTTGTATGTATTATACATGTATAAATATATATTTATATATGCATTTATGTACATATATATTTATGTATGAGCACATATTTGCTTTTATAAGAGCAAACTTAAGTTTAGCTCTCAGCTTTTGTGTTTTTTTAATATGCAGTCTTTGCCAAGTTTTCATTATGCTAACTACATAAAAGAATTGTGAATGTTGTTTTCTATTTCTAGCTTTTGGAATTATTTATATGATATGAGAAATATTTATTCTTTGAAAGTTTGGAAAGCCTAATCTCTAACTATAGCAATGTATGAAAATATATTTGAATATAATGTTTGCTAATTTGATAACTTACAAAAACTTCATAGCAAAGTATTATCTACTTCTTCTATGAATTGATTTTTTTAATTCATATTTTCCAAAATTGACCATCTCATTTTTCAAAGATGTATGTTCTTTTATGATGTAAAATCACTCCTGATTTTTCTATTTTCTCTTTATATTTATGTAGATTTATCATAAATTTTTAAGAGTTTTAAAGTTTTATTTAGGTATAGTTTATTTACAATGTTGTGATAATTTCTGCTGTACAACAAAGTGATCCAGTTATATACGTACACACATC
Source organism: Phacochoerus africanus (assembly GCF_016906955.1). Lineage (NCBI taxonomy): Eukaryota > Metazoa > Chordata > Mammalia > Artiodactyla > Suidae > Phacochoerus > Phacochoerus africanus. The sequence goes on from NC_062545.1 coordinate 135,473,338, forward strand.
TATTCTCTTTCACATTCTTTTCTGATATATATTATCACAGAATGTTGGGTAGAGTTCTGTGTGCTATATAGCAGATCCCTGTTGTATAAATTTTTTTAATTTTACATTTTTAAAAAAAACCAGCTCTATGTTTATTTTAGATATCATTTTTTATTGTTATTTGCTGTTTAAAAACTATTCTTGATACCTTTAACTTTTTAGTCACTTATTTTCAGTATTTTTCTTTTTATATTAAAAACACTGAAATGTATATAGTGAATGTATCTTTTTATAAATTACCTGATTTATATATATTGCTTTTAATTTTATTAACTTTTACATAGAACATTACCTAAGCTTTGATGTCTTTCTCAACCAACTCAATATTTTTTTGTTTTTTTTTAATATTCATGCAGTTTAATTTTTTAACCCTTTATCCTTTGAAATGTGAAAGATATGCTACTAATGTTCTTTAAGTTATTGAGTGTTTTTCTAGCAATTAAAGTAAAACTGAAGCAATTTCTAGTGATTCCAAGAAAATGACATTTTTAAATACTTGCATTTTCTTTAGTTGCTACCCCTCTTATGTTGAAATTTATATCTAATTTTTTTTTTTTTTTTGCTTTTCAGGGCTGCACCTGCAGCATTTGGAAGTTCCCAGCCTGGGGGTCAAGTTAGAGCTGCAGCTGCTGGCCTACACCACAACCACAGCAATGCCAGATCCAAGCCACATCTGTATCTACACGACAGCTCATGGTAATGCCAGATCCTTAACTCACTGAGCAAGGCCAGGGATAGAACCTGTGTCCTCATGGATACTAGTCGAGTTCGTTACCACTGAGCCACAATGGGAACTCCCTTACATTGAAATTTATAGTTCACTGTAACATAAATCTAGGTTTCAAAAATCTAGGTTATTGTTCCTTTTTAGAGTATATATTTTCTCTTTCAGTATTTATTTGTATTATATTTAATGGACATAGTACAAGAAATGTTCAAGCAACCATATGTGCTATTCTTGGTTATTATCAATATCCCTTTATAATACAATGGCTTAGTTTTTAAGTATTTTAGATCCATCTCTCCATCAGTTGTAGAATTGGTATTCAATAATTTTTAAGGATTAATGCAGCTGGTAGTTTTCTGAGCTCTGCATTCCTGGCAATGCCTTTCTATTGTTCTAATATGCCTGGCAATGTATTTCTGTTGGATCTTGGCTTATTGCCATATGTTTTTCTCAAAACGCTATAGCTAGGGCTCCATTTTGTCCTGGAGAGTTAATGTTATAGAGAGGGAAAACAAAGCAAAACAAACTGAGGGCAACCTGATTTTTCTTTTCCTTTCAGAGATAATTTGGTTTTTTGCTTATCTTCTGCTTGAATGCATGCATGAATCCCCTGCTCACCCATCATTGTAATTCCAAGAATGTAACCAAATACATAGATCTTTTCAATCTGCTTTGCCTGGTGTGTTTTTTTTTTAGGGAAAGTAAACACTGTTCCCTTATCTCACAGTCTTGGGTGTTACTCTTGGTCCCCTTGTATCTCTTTTTATTCTCTAGCCAGCTTCTTGGGAGGAGTTACTTGTCTAATTTATGAGTTTGGTAGATGATGGTCAGCCCCATCTGAACATCTCTTTCTCTCTCTCTTTCTCTTCTTGTGCAGCCTGCTGGAGGGTATGTATCTCATGTTCCCAGGCCCCTGCAGTAAGCCGCCAGCCCTAGATCTGAGGCCTGCTGTCATACAGCTGTGCAGGTGACCAGGTGGGTGTAGCTCTCGGATTCAGAATTAACCTATTCAGAACACTGTTGTGGCCTATGACATAAATCAGGTTCTCCAATCAGCTTTATTGACCCACTGATTCTTTTATTTCTCATTACCTGATTCTTTTGTCTTCTTCATGATGGTCTGGGACTCCTCCCACCCAAAATTTTAACATTTGATATATTTCTTCCTTCAACCCCAGGTCTTTCTTCAGTTCAGAACGTTTCCCTTCTTCTTCCTCCTTACTTATATGCATTTCTCTTTGCTCTGTATTTATCTTTAAATTTAGACATTCCTATTGTTACTTTGTTTTCTCTCTTTTCCTTTCTTTCTCTCCCCCTCCTCATGTGTTTGTGTATATCTTATCTTCCTTCAATATTCCTTACCTTGCAGAATGTAACTGCAAAAACAACCAACCCAAGAAAAAAATGGAACAGTGTCCCAGGTTCAATGCTAGGATGTTTTAAGTACAAAGGTAAATGTCCCTACTATGTCTGTCCCAATTCAGTTACTGAATTTCTGAAGTGATAAAGTAAAACGATAGCTAATTGTTAACTTTCTCCTGTCATTTCATCTGGACCTAAAAGGTAGTATAGATCAGATTTCCTCAGACAAAACCCACCCAAAATCTAAACATTAACAAGCATAGACCTCCCTCATTAAAGAAAGCAAAATGAAAAACAAAACACAAATCATCTCTTGGCATATGAAAACATGCTCATGTTCTGCAAAGTGGATCAATATCAAGGAATAAAATGTGTGCTATCATTTAAACAGAGCAATTGCAAATTGATGGGAGGCATGTCAAAGAATTTGGAGGCTATGTTTTAAGTTCACTGTAGCTGCTCTCAGCAGGAGCCAGCCAGGACAGTGCTTTCCTTCTTAGATGGGCACAGCCAGAGAAAAAGCCTTGCCACAGGATCACTGCTTGAAGTGGTCTGTAGTCTATATCCTAAAGCTGACAGTTGCCCTCACCCAATCAAATTAGAAGGGGTTTTAGATTTCTGCTGGGATAACATCCACTCACTTTTCAGATACTCCTAAGTGGTTATGGACTGAATTGGCCCTTCCTCATTCTAATAATGTCTGCAGGTAGCAGACAGAAGTTTCCAGTGCTGATATAGGCTTTCTATTTTTATGCATGGGTAGTCATTTCAGTGACAATTTGGAAAGCAGACTGAGGGCAGGTAATCATTTTTAAGCTACTCTCTTGTCTGCAGATCTTTTCACTTTCAATAGGTTTCAGAATCCTGTGTGAAGGCTTGGAAGTGAATGTTGTATGCAGTAGAAATTATTACTGAGCACTTAAAATAGCCATGAACATTGCAACAAAAAGGAAAATCATGAGTTCAGAACTGAAATTTTTTTTAACCATTAAGAACTGAAATTTTTAAATGTTTGCTGTGAATAAAGTATTCATTCTCTGCATTAAAGATAGCCACCAGATATAATAATTTGTTCAGTGGTTTGCTCAAAGGTAATCAGAACAGGAAGTAGCTATGTATTCTTATAGCAGACCATGTGGGCAATCAGAATAGCAACAAATAAAGTGTGTGGTTTTCTTTTATTGTACATCTGTTCTTTCAACTCTATTTACTTTGGGGGAAAAAGAAAACTTCTTCAATAAAATGATCCTATGAAGAGTTTGTTATATTCTCATGATTATGATGCAAATATATATATCTTTTTACTGCTAGAGTTTTAGTAACAGGTAAAACACAATGTTTCAAAGTCACTATTTGGATTTTATTTTCTTTTGATCTCTTGAAATACAAGTGGAGTTAATCAGAATCTAGAGGACTCAAGATAGTACTTAGGGGGCTTATTGTATTTTATTTTTGGTCATTCATTAAAAAATAAATCTCTCTTTAAAGAAACTCATTTTATACTCTTTTTAATATCTGGGAGGTTGTAGTATGTAGATTATTATTGCAGCCTTTCAGTCTTTTGGGTTTGAATCCTACATCATGGTCAGTTAACCATTTTAACCCTTGGTTTCCTGAATAGAATTGTGATTAGCTACATTTGCTGAATCGAAAAAATATATATATATAGTTGGTTAGTTTGAAATGAGTGTAGCAATATCTTATGTAATAGTCATTCATTTGTTCTAGGATGGTATGGAGGCAGAATCTGATTTGGATTGCAGGGAGCTGAATGGCTCCTATGTTATGGTATAATCTTTTTATTCTCTGTGGAATACATCTGCATGTCAGAGAATTATAAGCACAAAGGACGTTTATAGGACAAAGTTAACAATAAATGACATTCTTCTTTAGTTTGCTTTTTAAATATCACACTGCACTAGGTGTGAAGGCAGTAGGTAAAAAATATCAACTTAGTGAGTATACCGAGAGGTTTAATCAGTGCTGTTGAAGGCTAGGGATAACAAACAATCTCATTATAAAGCATGCATTAACATGGAATTCTCAGTTAATTTGGAACTTGTAATTCTTAATAGATAGATAATGGGCGATGAGAACTCCTAAATTTAAGTATTGAACAAGAATTTGCTCCTACGTCTGATGGTGATGTGCTATTAGTGAACAATTTTGTTCATGAAAATAATGAAATACTAGATGATAATATGACTATCTGTATATTTATATGCAGAGACATTGATCTCTTTAGGGAAGTAATATGTGGAATAAAATAATGCAGACTGCAATTACTTAGATCTCTTACAAATCTTAATAGGGCAAATTTAGGGTGCTTTATTTAGGTGATGCATTTCAAATGCCACTGCAGTTTTAATTACATCAATATGAAGACCCTTAATTAAACTCACAGAAAAATAATTATTTGCATTAGCCATAATACCTGGTGCTATCAAGTACTTGGCATGCCAATCAATAGAACATGATGCCTGATTATCTAAAGGTGATCATAAATGACTTAATATTGACAGTTATGCTCAATCCCAGTTTGAAGACCTTGTGTTTATTGTAGAATCAAAGTTCAGAATGCTGTTCAGGCATAGCTTCTGTATACACAATGGCAATTCTACTGAAATCTACAAAATACTTTTTCTGCAGTTAAAGATTATTCAAGAGTTAGGCCTAATGAATAAGATCTGTCAAGGCCACTATGGGAAACCAGACCATTTACAATTTGGTTATTCACTCAGAAGCACTACCCACTTCGCATCATTTTCCCTTACCCTGATTAGCCTTACATTTTTGAGTCCCTAGATGGTATGGTCCTAACTCCAGAATGTTTAACTGGCAACTTAGGCTAAGTTAGGTACCCTAATAAGTGCTTACATAGCAACCTGGTGTAGCCATGAGCTGTCTATAGTTCGAAGATGTGGCTTGGATCAGGTATTGCTGTGGCTGTGGCTATGGCCAGCAGCTGTAGCTCCAATTCGACCCCTAGCCTGGAAACTTCCATAGACCATACCTGCAGCCCTTAGAAGAAAAAAAATTAAGGATTTTGGTTCAATCACAAATGAATTGTGAATCCTCCTGAATGGGATAATTGAGAAAGAAAACAAAACCCTGAGAAGAAATGAGAGATAAAGGAGGTTGCAGAGTGGTTGTTGTGGAGCAAATTTGGGAAATATTTATGCCAAGGGTTTGAGTGGACTGAACAAAAGTCACCCCAGCACCACAAAGGTTTCTGTTGGTGGACGTAGGAAATAGAGTTCAAATATATTACAAGCATTAAAATGAGAAAGGTATTGAGCAACTGAACTGTTGGGATGGATGTCAGGAAAAGGAGTGCCTAGCAAGAGATAGTGGCCTTGGGGATAGAAAATTGAAGCCTGAATTGAGAAATGTTAGGATTTTTAAACTGAGACAGGACTTTGACATTTTGAGACTACAAAGCATGAACCAGGGTATAGTCAAGGATGACTCCCAGGCTTTTTGTTTGGGAGACACAGTGGTTGGAAAATATCCTGAGATAAGGAATCTTAAAGAAGAAAGGACTATGGAGGTCGAGGTAATGAATTAATTTTAGACATGTTATAATTAAGATAATCACAGGGCACTTACTTATTTAGCATTTATAGTGGGCAGAGTGCTAGGATGAGCTCTGTAAGAGTTTTAGAGGGACACAGAATATTAATCCTTACTTGAAAGAATTGATATTCTAGGAAGGGAGAAAAGATATGACTCCAACTGACTGAAATGTTTAGTAGATTATTCTAAGAGCCATTGCCAGGGAGAGCCTGTCAAGGTCAGAGGTAGGAAATCTCTGTGATCTGAAAAATGATTATGGTGCCTCTATTCTCCTAGGTAGGTTTCATTTGGTATTTTATGTGTAACTTAACTGTGGGAAAAATTTTGCTGAACTAACAGATCTTTTGTGTATATTGATAACTTTAGGTCAGAGTAAAAAATTTTAGTTTCTAATTCATATTTATACAATAGTATATACTTTTGTGTGAATATATAGAGATTCTTCCTGAAACATAACCTTCGCTCTATTTTGTAAAATTAACCTTCTTCCCTGAATTTATTATTAATTGAATCTTAATCTATTTACTGAAACCACAGTAGTAAATAAGATGTATTTTAGCAATTTAAAGTTGGATATTATCATCTAAATGTCCTAATAAAATTTTATCTTTTTATTAGCTACTTAATATATTATTTTTATGCATTAAAATTCTCTAAAATATTTCTAAAGACTGATAATAATCATTTATATAAAATCATAAATTTTATATACTAATTTTTACTTTCAGTAGCCCGATAATTTATTTTCATTAGCCAAAAATACATTTGGTAGTACAGTAAACCGTGTTTCTTGATAGCTACATTAGAAAGAAAATTTATATTTTTATATCATTAATCCATTTAATGAATCTATAATTTCTATGGCCTTTCTTTATTTGATAAAGTTGTAATTCCTTTAAAAATACTATATAGCTTGGAGTTGAAGACTTCTTAAATTTGTTTTTGCATTTCAAGCTTTCTATATAAATGTATGTGCTAATTTTGAAAGAAGAACAAAGCCCCCGTGAGTTATATTGTAGATGTTAATGACATTGTTAAAATGATGACAGATTGCTTTAATGGTGGAGATGCACTTAATTGGAGGAAGTCTAACAAAATGTGCTATTTCCTGTTACTTAAAAGAGTCAGTCAAGAGCCATCACGTACTAACAGTCCTGTCTTAACCCAAATCACAAAGCATGTGTAGTATCAAAACTGATAAAAATTGCAAGAAGCATGTATCTATGCACTGTGCATTCATTCAGACAACCCATTAAATAGTGTTTGTTAACCTTTAATTCAAATGTTGGCAATAAGATAATACAATGTAAAACACAAGTCAATGGAGGGTCATAAAACTGTTTCTTGCTATGGTTTTTATTAGTCGGCTATCCAATGCTGAATGCAGTTACACCCTGAAGCAAGTCTTGTATACAAGTATGGTATAAGTATATTATAATACAAATTTAGCCATTTGAACATGTAGCAGGTGTTATGTATAGTGCTAAGATCCATGAAAACATAGACATTGGTATTGATAAATGACATCATATCCTATTCTATATCATAAACATGCCCTTGGGATGCAGAGGACCCATGGGGGCTCTTGGCTACACCCTCCAACTGATGCTACTGTAAAACTCAGAATGGTTGACCTACCCAGAGGATTTTTCATTTAATCTTTATGTTAGCTATTGTATTTTTAAAGGCTAATGCTTATACATATAGAGACATATCTTGCTTAGATAAAAGGAAAGAATATCCTACTATGATGGGTGGAAGATTATAGATGCTTTTAATTATGTTATCACTTACCTATATCTTCTAATTTTTCTGTAATGAACAGGTATTCTTATGTAGTAAAAAAATTTTCAAGTAGGTTATTGATGAATAGAAAAAATGATGATGAAACCAATGCTAATCCCCTTGTCAGGATGTTCACAAAACTATTTCTTTGAAATAGAATTAGATACTACCTTAGCAGAGGAGCTTTTATTTAAGTTTATCATTCCTTGATCATCTAGAGAAGCCACATAAATTATTTGCTCAACATTGATGAAATTCTTTGTTCATGTTCTTCAAATACAAATGTTCAAAATGGTGACAGACTCATCAGTAGCAGCCACCGAGCTATTCACACTGAATTGTTCAATGCCATGGATGGACTGGACCAGTTCTCCAATTTTGGATAAAATCAGAAAATAGAGTTCACTTACTGTCTGTTATAGTCTTATCTTCTCTAGGTTAGGATTGATAAACATTAAGCATTTTCTAAAAGAAGAGACCTGAATTGAGAATAAGATAGAATAGTTAAGTGATCTAAACATTAAATTACCTACTTCTATAAAACTGCAAATCAATTTTTCTTTGTGTTTTCAAGAGTGTGGTTGACATGTGTGGTTTTTTTTTTTGATTTAAGTAATTTTTGTTTTTTATTAAAGTATGGTTGATCTACAGTGTTCTATTTAGATAAGGGGCAAAGAACCTTGGGTGCTTTTCTTTGTTTTTGGTTTTCTGGTTTTCTTTGTTTGGGGTGTTTGTTCCTTCTCTCTTTCCATTCATATTTGTACACACACACACACAGATACTCATTCACACACTCATACACAAAGCATTCAGGTTTAAATTTGCCAGTCCTCAAGAACCAAATCTTTTTACTTAAATCCTCTGAAGTTACTAAAGTGTTTTTGGCTGGTGAGAAATAAAGTATTATGGCTCAGTGGTACTTTTTCATTTCTTTCCACTTTTCCAGAAGTCATTTTTGCTTCTGAGTTTTTAACCTACTTTTATTCATAGTTGTGAACCTCCGGGATACTCTTCAAGGTTGATAAAAATTCATTGAATTATGACTTGCCTTACTATTTGATGATTTTAAGATACTGAATCACTAATTCCCTATTCTTTATCGTGGGCTTAACTCCTAAATGTTGTATAATTATGTGTCTATTTCAGTTAATTTTAACATATATAGATTGCAAATAAAAAGCCATTATGGTAATCCTCAGGCTCATCTTCTCTTTTCCAAAACTTGTGACTTCTTTATATCTAGGTATCTAGTTTTTGGGTCATCTTTGGAAGCCATAAATATCTGGGACTGACTCTAGAATAAGTCATATAATGTTAAAACCACTAATTGAACTCAAGGATTCCCATTTAAATCCACTATTAACCCTCGTAAGGGTTTCCAATCACTTATAATCACTTATAACTTTGTCTACATTATTTATGCTGGTAAACAGTCATTTCTCCCAATTGAATTTTTTCTTAATATTTCAACTTAGTTATTAGAATAGTGGTCAAGTTATTGTGTCTTTAATTAAGAACCAGTATAATTTTGGTTGGTTTAGTTAATAATAAAGTTAGTAGTTTGTTAATTGATTGGAAGTTTCTCTCTCTTTAAAAATAAATATTTCCCTCCCCTATACTGTGTTCCAACTAACTCTACTAAATGTTTGAAAATTTTGAGCAGCTTTAAAAGACCTGTTTGCTGAAACCATTTTATTCCAATTACATTCTGCTTTGATTCCAAAACTATAGGACAGTATCTTTTCCTGAACCACCGTGTAAACAGCCTATTGGAAGACTAGAAAAAGGCGTATTTTCTATTAATTTTCTACTCTTTTGTAACAAATCAACACAAAATTAGCAACTTAAAAAAATTCATTTGTTATCTTACTGTTTCTGTGGGTCACAAGACTCACAGGCTGCAATCAAAGTGTTGGCCGGGCTGTATTCCTTTGTAGAGCTTGAGCTTCCCTCTCAAGTTCTCAGGATTTTTTTTTTCTTTTTGTTTCTTTTAGGGCCACACCCAGGCATATGGAGGTTCCTAGGCTAGGGGTTGCCTCAGAGCTATAGCTGCCGGCCTACACCACAGCCACAGTAATGCTGGATCCTTAACCCACTGAGCAAGGCCAGGGGTCGAACCTGCGTCCTCATGGATGCTAGTCAGGTTCGTTAACCACTGAACCACAATGGGAACTCCTCAAGTTCTCAGGATTTTTAGTGGAATTCTGTTCTTTTGGTTGAGGGACTGAGGTCTCCTTTTTCTTGCTGGCTGTAGCCAGGGTCCTATCTCAGGCCTGAGAGGTAATTGCCAGTTTCTTTCCCTACCCCTCCAACACACATTCAACAGCTCTCTCACAATATGGAAGTGAATATGGAAGCCAGCAGAAGAATCTGTCTGACCTCAGAGAAGACTTAAGCCCTGGCTTTAAAAATCTTCACCTCATTGAGTCAGGCCCACCCAAAATAATCTCCCTTTTGACTAATTTAAAGTCAGCTAACCTGGGACTTTCATTACCATTGTAATTCATTTCATTTACCTTTGCCATATAAGGAAACTCAATCATGGGTGGAAATCCTGGGGCATCTTAAAATTCTGCCTACTACAAATGTGTATTTTAGGTAGTTTAGAAGACTACAGATTGAGAGGAAAGGATTAAAACCAATAGAACCAGTAGACATTTTTTTCCTAGCATACAGAAATTATATTCCGTGGTCCAAACTGCTTTTGGTTCTTTATTTATTGCATGCAGAAAGGGCCAATCTCAAGTTTCCTTTTTAAATGTGAGGTGCACTTGAAATGCTGCTGTTTCCTATAACCATTCTCATCTCAGAATTCACTTTTGTTGGAAATCCATAATATTTATAATTAAAAATAATGGCTTTACCATGTATTAGGCATATAAATACTTTAATTCTTAAAAATTCTGCAAATATATTCTTACCATTTTTATAGACTAGGAAACCAGAGATCAAAAAGTTTAAAATACTTTCTAAGCATTATGAGTGTAGGGATAAAGGGTGTGAAGGTTATCTTTATATGCCAACTCGATTGGCATAAAGGATGACCCCCAAAAAAACATTATTTCTAGTGTGTCTGTGAGGGTTTTCTAGCAAAGATTAATGTTGGATTCAGTAGAGTCAACGAAGAATATTTGGTCTTACCAGTGAGGACAGGTAGCATCCAATCTGTTGAAGGTCCAGCTGATGCTTATGCTTCTCAGGCCTTCAGACTCTGGGACTTAAACCATCACCACTGGCACACCTTGGTTCACAGGCTTTTGGACCCAGACTGAACTAAAGCAGCAGCTTTCCTGTTTCTCCAGATTGCAGACATCAGACTGTGAGACTTCTCAGCCTCTGTAACCATGTGAATCAATTCTTATAATAAATATAAATTATAAGTATAATATTTTTCACACACACACACACCCTATTGGTTCTAGTTCTCTGGAGAACCCTAACACAGAGGACTTACACAAGTTAGTTCTAATTCTATAGTCAGTGTTTTTTTCCTTTTAGTTACTGGACTTGGACTAGGAGAAATTCATCTAGCCCATCTGAAAAGTCCACTGAGCCCAAAAGACCAATGTATAATCAAATCTCACTATTACAATTTCTCCTAGAGCCATGGGATTTTGTATTAAAAAATTTTTAAATCTATAACCAGAAAGAAATCTGGTGCTGAATAGATGTGTGTATTTCATTACACCATTGATGTCAAGCATTGAAATGGTAATAGATTACACTACCTCCAGAGATGTGGTAGAAGATAGATGGAAAAAGCATTAAAAACATGTATGCTTTATTGCAGTTTAATGTGATTTTCTCCATTGTTCCATGTGAACAAAAAAAAGGCTCTAAATACTTCTAGAATATTCCCTAGAGTCAATCACTTTGTTAATGCACTGTAAAGTTTGAGAATATATTCTTTCTAAAGAAAGCTAAGTTTACTAGGAAATACGAGTTACAGCACCACCCCCACCCACCTCTTCTATTTCTGTGTATTTATAAGAGATATAGTTAGGTTTCTTAGACATTGTCCACTTTAGGTTAAAAAAATCTTCCTTGTGAGAATCACTCCTTGTAGAGATTGGCTCTCCCAGAAGATTTTAACATACTCCTGGTTAAGAATTATTGAATACATGCAATATCACATGGAAGATTTTTGGGCAGCATACCCAGGGGTGCATGAAAAAAGTCACAGTGTAAACTTTCTAGGCCTTTTGTGATAGTTTGAGGATTTCAGGAAATTGATGAAGACTTTGGCCAGTAGTCCCTAAGATCCTATGACTAGCCAAAGGATCTTCAGCTTCTCAATATATGAATTTAAAGGGCTGTACATTTATAAGCAATCACTGAAAAATATTGATGTATAGAAACTTTGTTAAGCATTGCAGTTTTCTGTCAAATACTAGTGATAATGAATGGCAGATATCCCCTTTCTATGATTCTCTTCTTTTTGAATTCTTTCCTTAATTATCTCTTTCCTGAGTCATCCTAATCTTTTTAGAGAAGGCATTGCATAGATTAAATAAGCATAAATTTGCTAAAAAGCTATTTCATCAAGATGCAGCAAGGCATGACCCCATAGGATATAGTGTTTACACCAAATATGTGCTTTGGCATAACTATATCCTACAAAGAAAATGTTGCCTCTGGCTTGTTGAATCAGCCCGTGAAAGTGTAGCTATTGCTAAGATTCCTTAAAAACAAGCCAGAAAATATAGCACCTTACTGGAAACACTTAGAAGCAATCCCAGGAGCAATCCCAATCCTTAGAAGCAATCCACAAAATAGTGACCAATTTTCAAAATAGTATACTTTTAGTGACATTTTAACTCTAGAAGATGATGTTACTAGAGTTCCCTGGTGGCTTAAGGAACCAGTTTTGTCACCACTGTGGCTAAGGTCACTGCTGTGGCACAGATTTGAACCCTGGCCTGGGAACTTCTGCATACTGTGGGTGCAGCCAAAAAATAAATAAAATAAAAGATAGTGTTACTATCTGGCTAACTCCATAGCATGAGATGGAGAAATGTGTGTCAGCAGCAATGTATCCTTGTCTCACTCCTCAGGACACCGTGATAAAGACACCTTCATGTTGGCAGAAATGAAAATCAGCCTCCCTCATGAATCTCAAAGCTTCTCCAGGGCAAGGACAACAGATTACTAACCACACACTTCAGTACCTTACACAGGACTAATATGTAACAGGTGCTCAATGACTGTTGGATAACTTTTTCTCACATCCCAGAGGGCAGAGCTAGAATTTAAACCCAGTTCCATCTAATCCCAAAGGACGTGCAAATATGCCTTCCTTAATTATCCTCTACTTTGCTCAGACTGTCTGGGGGTTGGAACTCATATTTTTAAAAGAAGTAATATCAGTGTCAATATTCTGTTTCCGTCTCTGTTTGTCTCTATTTTCAGCCCAGACCTTTCTTCTGAAACTTTATCCAGCTAGTTTATTTAACATATCTATTTAGAAGTCTTGAAAGTATCTCAAACTCAAAAAAAAAACGAAAACATAAAACAAACAAAAAAATCATCTGAAAGTAAGCTCCAAGAGGGCAGGAAACACAGATCTTTTGTTCATGACAATTTCTTCAGAGTTTAGTATGGTTCTTGACATAAAGTAGATTTGTAAGACATTTTTTAAAAGAGTCACCAGCTCAGGAACTCTTTTCCTGTTCCCTAATGGTCCTCTCCAAATCTGCTTTCCTCTCGGATGTCTTACAAAGTGAATGGCATCACTTTCTCCTGGTAACTTGAGTATAAAGTTTAGGAGTATCCTCTACATCCCATTTCATTTACCTTTTGACATCTGACTCTAAGTGATGGCCATGTGGCATCATAGCTCTCTCCTGATGACTCTCCTTGGCCTCTCCTCTTTTCTATTCCAGCTGTTATTGCTGTCCTAACCTTCCTTTTCAGAACTATTGGACTAACCTCTGAAATATTGTTTGTGTCTGCAATTTTGAAATCCTCTAACTTCTCTTCCATTTCATGCTATTATCTTTCCCAGGTACAAATTTAAATATGCTGTTTCAGTTTAGATTCCATTCAGTGCTTTAACCTCTAGACAGTTATAGCTGATACCTTGAATGAAGCAAAAAACATAGACAAGAACAATAACAAAAACACCCAATAGATCCCATGATTATTAACGTTTATCTTGGACTCTCTTCCTGACAGCTTTTCCTAACACCTTTCATTATCAATATTTTTTTCATTATCAATTTTTTCTATTTCCTTATATTTAACTTCTTTCGCTTGACTGAAATATCCCACCAACATTTAAATATGAATATAATTTCTATGTTAAAAATAATTTAATCCCTCCTTGAGCTATCATGCAACAAATCTAATTTTATATCCCCCTCTTTGTAAGCAGTTGTCTCACCTCCTGCTCATGTGTTAACCCACCTAACCTGACTTTTCCTGCCATCTCTTCACTGAAATTCCATTCACTAGGGATACCAGTGACTTTCCTGTTGCTAATTCCAATGTTCAGAATTCATCTTCCTTGACTTCATAGTGATAGCTGACAGCTGTCCATCATATTTTTCTTCCTCGAAAAATCCCCTCCTGCTCTGTGACATCACACTCTCCTTGTTTTCCTTCCCTCTCTCTGATTATTTTTATTTTTATTTGCAGCCTTTCTCCTTTTCTTGACCATTAAATGATAGAGTGCCTCAGAGTACAGTCCTAAACTCTTTTTACCTGACATCTCCACTTGACATCTAAAACCAACTTCAAATATTTATTGAATGCTTGCTATGTTTACTGGCAAGTGAAAAAGAGCAGCCCCTGTCATCTAGAAATTGGCCCCACACTTAACAGATAGGGTGTATTATTCTCCTGGTGGACCTAATTGCATTAACTTTAGACAAGGCCACTCTGAAACTATGAGACAAAGTAAAACCAATTTGTAACTTTAAGCACAGACAAAAACAAAATTTCTGTGTAAAATGGCGAACACTCTTCTCTTCTGGATAATATGAGTGACTGCTACTTCTTTACCAATTACAGCCTTAAGCTTTGTCTAGTCTGCCTTAAGAGAAGGAAGGATACAATTTACTGAAATGTCCAATCATAGAATTGTCCCCTCTTGCTGATAGCACCTAATCTAGAGCAAACCCCTGCTTTCTTGGATCCTCCTCAGATCATCCAACCAAAGCCCGTTTAAACCCTACAATAGTTTCGCTGTAACACTTCTGACAAATAACCCATGGCTCTCCACGTTATTTGTTCTGTTTTTCTGTCATAAATATTATACTGATCTTGTTCAACTACCGCTAATTTCCTGATGGTCTTTGACTGGAGTGCATTGAGGATGCTAAGCATCTTAAGTGAATTATTTTATTCAATTCTTATAACAGCTCTATAAATTGTAGTTGCCATTATCATTATCTTTCTCAGTATGCATGTAAGCAAACTAGGGCCCAAAAAAGTTAAAAACAAAATTTTTTAATGATCACATGATTAGGCAATGGTAGAGAATTTGATCTTAGGCAATTTGACTCGAGGGTTAGAGCTCTTAAAACATACATGAAACTTTCTCAATAAGTATTACTTGAATAGACTGAATAAATGACTTATCTGATCCTGTTGCCACTTTTCAATCCACCATTCACTAACTCTAAAATAGAATTATTTGCTCTTTTGTGCCTCAGTGCCGACATTTCTATCTTACTCTCTTTGTGGGTTACCCTAGAACTCTACTCCCTTCCACTTGATCAGTATGATTGTATATACAAATAGCTACTTACCTTTCATAGCCTCAGCTAAATCCTAAATTCCTCTATGAAATCAGATAAAACTGATAGCTTTGGAACTTGCACCTTCTTCAGTCATAGTGCATAATTCTTTGAAGATCTGTCTGTCTCTTCATCTAGGCTGGGAGCTACATAAATGTAGGAATCATATTTCATTAATCTTTTTAATCCCCCTGTCAGACACATAACAGGAGGAAGTAAGCATATGTTGAATAAATTAATAAAAAGCCCTGAAATAATGAATTTTCTAAGTACAGTCGTACTATTTGTATCTTCCTTTAGGTTGATTTGAAAGAGATTCTGAAAAGAATTCCAGACTGAATGGGAGACCTCTCTTTATTGTGATTAGTTCAGCAGTATCCTAACTAATCCTATTAGTCTAATAAGCCAGGCAGCATCATTTATTTACTGTCTGTTGAAGTAGAGTCTTCCTAGAAATGGTATGAATAAAGGGAGTTGTTAATTTCTTCCTTGATAAGACTATATCCTATAAATATTATTGACAGCCTACTAACAGCTACATTTTTTATTCCTGAAGGAGTTCACAGTATAATAAAAAAGAAAAACAGACATGAAGATAAGTAGTTGTAGCACTTGCACATGTATACCAGGAATAACAAGACCTACACTACAAGAAAATAAGAATTTTAAAAGTATAGCTAAACCTAGGGGGCCATGTGTGATTACTAATAGGTTAATGGGAGCACTGTGCTAGAAAGTTTCATGGAGAGGTATGTTCTAAGTATAATAAGTAGGAAGGACATTCTACCTAACAATCTTTTTTTTTTTTGGCCACAACTGTGGCATATGGAGGTTCCTAGGCTAGGGGTCCAATTGGAGCTGCAGCTGCCAACCTGTGCCACAGCAGCCACAGCAACACAGGATTCTAACCGCGTCTGTGACCTATATCACAGTTCATGGCAATGCCAGATCCTTAACCCACTGAGTGAGGCCAGGAATCCAACCCACAATCTCATGGTTCATAGTCAGATTCATTTCTGCTGCACCACCACAGGAGCTCCCTACCTAACCATCTTAATGTTATTATGATCTATGGTTTAGAATAGCACTGTCCAAGAAAAATATAGTATGACCCACATGCTACAGAAGTATTTAAAATTTTTCTAGTAGTCGCACTTTAAAAAATAGAAGAAATGGAATTAATTTTTTTTTTTGGTCTCTCCCACAGCAGGCAGAATTTCCTGGGCCAGGGATCTAGCCTGCACCACTGCAGTGACCCAGCTGCTGCAATGACAACACCCAGTCCTTAACCACCAGACCGCTAGAGAACTCCTGGAATTAATTTTTAAAATATAGCTTCCTTAAACTAATATACCTAACATATTATTATTTTTACATGTAAATCAGTTTCAAATTTGTTAATGAGATGTTTTATATTCTTATTTCAAACTAAGCCTTTGAAATTTGGTATATACTTTATATTTAACAGCAGTTCTCAGTTTGGAATAGCCACATTTCAAGAGTTTAAAACCCACATGGAGTTAAATAACACAGCTTTATACACTGAAATATTTCTGGCTTTAGGAAATTTAGTCATGGCTTTCAAATTCTAACAGAAATTATTGCCCACCTAAGACACACTAGATTAGTAATGACAACAACTATTCCCTTTACAATATACCAAGTAATATGGTTATATTTCCTTTTAATTTTTAAAAATTATTTTTAAGTGTTTGCCTTCTTGATAAGAACTTAGTAATGCTGTGATAGATTCAGTTATGACAGTATAATCTGTGTATATTTGTAATCTTTTGACTTGGCTTAAAGGACAGTATCCTGCTATGTGATTTCAATATCATAGTTTTATTGTGACTATAAATTTATCAAGGAAGTTTTTTTTTTCTTGTCAGAGTGCTCACATTTCCAAGAATAGAATAATATAAGTCCAAAATACAGCTGACAGGGATATGCAACTGAAAATATTAGAGACATGTCATGATTTTCTTCTTCAGGATACAATAACTCAGCATCACCTTATCGTACTATTGGTAATAGAGAAATTGGATCCAGGGCTCCCAGATGAACTTCTTGATAATCAAAAAAAATCAGTATGTCTGGCTTTCAAATATTTAAAAGACCACTGAGGTCTCTTGAAAACTTATGATACTTGGATTCCAATTAGGAAGGTGGTAGAAATAATAAAGTCCTCTTTAAAGAAAACTCAACCCTATAATAATAGAGCTATAAAATGAAAATATAACTCTATTACTTGCATGAACCTGCATTTGTTATAGACAAATTTCCAATCTATTGGAGGCGATGGGTATATCTTGGATAAATTTGAATAAAAGACCTTTTTCACTCAGAGATGATATCTCCTTGGGAAAGAGAAGAAAAAAGTTATCTAATTTCTGGTGGGCTTCTGTTATTGCTCATAATTATCTTCTCAAAAATGTTACTAGTATCTCCCTCTAAATTGTCAAGAATAATGTTAGAAATAAATAAGAGGTCTACAGGCCTTTTGTGCATGTTAATTGTCACGTAATTTCCACATGCCCACCTAGAATATGCATGTACAAGGAATGCTGATATTTTCTTATGGAAGACCTCATTTTAATTTTTTTCTCTTTTTTATTATCATTCACTCATTATCATTGTCTCAAGCTCCCCAGAGATATAGTAGAGGATGAGTATTTAGGGGGACAAAATGGGATTCCATGGCACTGGTGAGAGCCAGCAGAAATTTGAAGAGGTCCCATTTACTTCTGAATTCAGATTGGTCAACATTAAGTGGACAGTGTAAAATTGATTCACACCTTGATGACTTTGGATACATTATCCTTTTGAGACATCTTGCTACATAATCCCTGTATTCTGGTTAGAGGAACTGGGAAAAGGAGGTCCTGAGAAATGAAGAGTGTAGTAGAAAATCTTAGCAGGAGAGAGATTGAGAAGGGCACCCCTAATTTTATATCTGAACTGGCACAATTACTGAGATCACACACAAGCAGTACTTCTATGGAACATAACTAAAGAAGCACAGCAGAGACTTTGAACTAAAGTATAAAATACCTATTATTTGAATTTTTTAGTAATCACTATATATTTCTTCTGTAGTTAAAAAAATTCAACGCTGTATCTGTAATAGTAAAGTCAAAGAAAGCTGATTTTAAGGTGAAAGCATTACTAGAGATGGAGAGGAATACTGTGCCATAGAGATGAAAGGTTTCAAATTTGTAGGCTTCTAATAATGCAGTTTCCAAAATATATAAAGCAAAAACCAGCAGAAGTACAACATAAAATAAACATATCTACAATTATATGAAAGACTTTGACAAAGCTCTTTTAGTAATTGATAAAAAGCAATCACAGATTTTTATATTTATGTATTTTGATGTATCATTTACTTAATCATACAGGGTTTTTTAAATTATAGTTGATTTACAGTGTTGTGCCAATTTCTGCTGTATAGCAAGGTGACCCAGTCATACATATATATGCATTCCTTACAGTTTATTTTTAATTCAGCATGACAATTTTTGTCTTTTAATTGGAGCCTTTAGTATATTACATTTAGCATATGTACTGACATACTTGAGTTTAGTTCTATTATAAGTGGTTTTTATTTGCTCTACATTCACTGGGTTTCCTTTTGAATTATTTGATGCTCTTTTTTAACTTTAATTTTTTCTGATAGCTTGAAATGTTTACACATTTAATATTTTATTGGTGGTTTCTCTGGACATTACAACATGAATTATTGAATGATGAAAGTCAAATGTTAGTTGACACTTTTACCACCTTAAACTACAATGTAGGAAGGTTTGAGGATTTTGGAATACCTTACTCACATTTCTTCTTCCTGACTTGTATGCCATTATTCTCTTATATTTTAATTATAAATGTAAATTATATATAATTTTATATACATTATTACTGTTGTTTTAAACTATCAATATTAATTTAGATTTATCCATGTATTTAAACTTTTCATGTTTTTCCTTGAATCTCTTAGCTGTCATCTGGGATCACTCTCTCTTTGCCTAAAGAAAATCAGGTTGAGCTTCCTTTATTTCCTTTCATTGTCACTACTTTTCAAAAACATTTTTACTACGATGTCCCTAGCTTCTTTTTTATATCTGTGTCTAGAACATTTTCAGCAATTATCTTTTCAAATATTCCTTCACCCCTATTCTTTCTCGCCCCTCTTCTTGAATTCAAATAATTTAGCCCTTTCCATGGTGTCATGTATATTACATTATGTATTTTCTAATCTTTATGTCTTCTCATTTCACTCTGTAAGTTTTCTTTGACTGATGCTTTGACTGATGCTCCAATTTCCTAATTGTTTCATAAGGTATGTCTTATATGGTGTTAACCTATCTGTTGAGTTCTTATTTTGGTTACTGTATTTTTTAATTTTTCAGTTTCAGAATTCCCATTTTATTCTTTTTTTTTTTTTTTGGTCTTTTTCTCTTTTTTAGGGCTGCACCCGTGGCATATAGAGGTTCCCAGGCTATGGGTCTAATTGGAGCTGTAGCTGCCAGCCTATGCCAGAGCCACAACAATGCAGGATCCAAGCCGCATCTGTAACCTACACCACAGCTCACAACAATGCTGGATCCTTAATTAACCCACTGATCAAGGCCAGGGATTGAACCAGAGTCCTCATGAATGCTAGTCAAGTTCGCTAACCACTGGGCCACAACGGGAACTCCCCATTTTATTATTTAATATATTTTGAAGTAGCTAATACAATTCTTCATCTTTTCCTTTGCTCTTGAGCATAGTAAATATAGCTGTCATAAATTTTATGTAAGATGTCTTCAATTTTGTATTCCATTTGAGTATATTTTGATTATTTTTCTGGCTGTCTTCATGTTGAACTGACTCTTTGTGTATTTGTTGTTGAATTGTTGGTGCTAGACCTTTATTTGCACAAATAATTGAAAACCTAAGATGATGTCATCTTCCTACAGAGATTTTTGTTTGCTTGTCAAGCATCTGATAGCACCACCAGTGTAGGATTACAATAATCTAAGTTTAACAATGGAGCTGATTCAGCAGAGCTTCAGTTCCTGTAAGATCTTTATATTTACAGCTTACCCTATTTACTTCTAGATCACCAAGTCTACTTCCCTTGTGGGACTTGGATATTGATCTTTTTCTTTCTAGTCCATGGAAACCATCAAATTAGTGTTTAGCCTCTCAGCCACTTAGGAACACTCTCTGGAATTAGTCAAGATATTGAGAGTAATCCAAGATTGATAGTATCTTCTTGAAAAGGTCAATTCTCTGAGCTTCTGTCTTCCCTAGAAACTAGCCTGGTCATTCTTCAGTATCTTATTATTTGAAACTTTAAGCAGATGTTATTTTCTCATACTTTGTCTTGCTTTTCACGTTGTCATAAGACGAAAGGTTATACTGATTACCTTTTGCCTTCAGTTCTCTACTTTGATGAATTCTCTTTTTCTTAAAGTTTAGAGGTTAGTGATGAACTGAGGCTGGGAGAATCATTTGAGCTAACTCTCTCCAAGTTTTGCAGTAATAGTCACACCTCCCTATATAATGTGGGATATTTAACTCTAATTGTTTTGGACTCTGAGTCACTTCTGAAACTCTGATATAAGAAAAAGATCTCATTTAACATCCTTTGTTGAAAATTTCTCAAAATTAAAATTAAGCTGCAATTTTTGGGGTTTCTTCTAAGAAATCTAATTGAGTGTTCATAAATTATGTCATTACATCTAATGTGTTAATTGTTTTATTTTATGTATTAAGTGTGATCATCTCTTTCGTAAACTATTTTGTCACATTTTAATAATTTAGAAGCTAGGTAGGAAGAAGAAGAACCAAAAGCAAGTTTACGTAATAAATAGGATATTGGGCCAAAATAGTTCTTTTATTTCCTAAGCTGGCTTCTCTTGCTGCTAGTAGTCTATTTACTGAGAAACCAAAATTCATCTCTTTAAAAGCATTGGTTCTTCTTTAATAGAAGAATAAATGCAATTTCTGAATTTGGGATAGTTTATTGAATTCAGCTTTTTCTGGCCAAATTATACTATTTGGGTTTTTGGATTCTAGTTATTTAGTTGATGTTATTGTTGTTTTGGTTTTGGTTTTTCTTATAAGTATTTGATGTTGGCAACATAATCTTACACAACTCAGACTTTTAAACAATTTGCATTTCATCTTGAAGGAAGGTCATGAAAGAGACTAGCGTAGTAACCAGATATAGGGATTCTGGAGGATTTTTTGGAGAAATTCACCTTGTTTATTCAACTGTCTGTTGGGTACCTATTATGTCCTATATGCTGGTGATACAGTAGTGAGCATAGTTGATAATGTCATAATGGAGATTATATTCTCCTTCAGGTTAGAGATAAAATAAACAATAAAAATATCAGCTAGTGATAAGTTCTCTTCAGAGAAATAATGCAGGATGATATTATAGAGACTAGTTGGCTATTTTAGACTGGGTGGTTAGTAAGAGGAGATCTCACCAGTACAGTGTTAGAGACCAGATCTGAATGACAAGAAAGAGCCAAATGTAAAAGATCATGGTGAAGAGCAATTTAGGTAAAAGAATAAACTTATGGAAGGGTCTCAAGCTGGGAAACAGTTCAATGTAGTCAAGAAATGAGCAGCATGCCATTGAGATCAACGACAGAATATAGAGAAAGATGAAGTAAATAGGGACTCTACTATATAGGGCTTTGAAATCCAGCATATGAAGATAGATTTTAAGTGCTCTGGGAAGTTACTAGAAGATTTTAAGCCAAGAGTAACAGTAAAGTGGTAAATACCTGCTGTTTGGAAAGTGGGTTGTAAGGGTCAACCATAGAGGTAATGAGACCAATTAGAAGGTGATAGAAGGTCCAGGTGAGACATCATGGAGGTGACAATCAAGATAAAGGAAAGAGACTAGCTAAAGAATATTCATTGATGGATATGAGGTGGTCAAGGAAGTTGTAGTGCATTAAACACTAAAATCAAAGGTGGTATCCCAGATGACTGGTTTAAGCAAGTGAGTGGTTTTGATTTGCATTTCTCTGGTAATTAACAATGCAGAGCATCTTTCCATGTGCCTGTTAGCCATCTGTCTATCTTCTTTGGGATAATGTTGAGTCGAATTTTCTGCCCATTTTTTAATCAAGTTGTTTCATTTTTTTTGATATTGGGTTGTATGAGCTGTTTATATATTTTGGATATTAACCCCTTGTCAGTCATATCATTGGCAAATATTTTATCCCATCCAGTGCGTTGTCTCTTTGCTTCTCCAATTATTTCCTTTGCTGTCCTAAAGCTTTTAAGTTTAATTAGGTCCCATATGTTTATTTTTGCTTTCATTTCTCATCTTAGGATACAGATCCAAAAAAAAATTATTATAATTTGTATTATTTTGTTTGATTTGGGTATTTTTTTTCTTTTTTTTGTGCCATGCTTGCAGCATGTGGAAGTTCCTGGGCCAGAGATTGAACTCAGACAATAGCTGGATCCTTAACTTGCTGAACCACCAGGAAACTCCTACAGTTTATGTTAAAGAGTGCTATGGCTATGTTCAATTCTAGGAGTTTTATGGTTTCGGGTCTTACATTTAGGCCTTTCATCCATTTGAGTTTATTTTTCATATGGTATGAGAAAATGTAATATCATTGTTTTACATGTAGCTGTCTAGTTTTCCCAGCACCATTTATTAAGGAGATTGTCTTTTTTCCATTGTATATTATCTCCTTTGTTATAGATTAATTAATCATAGGCATGTGGATTATTTCTGGGCTCCCTATCCCTACTCTGTTCATTTGACCTATGTATCATTTTTGTGTGTTGGTATCATGTGGTTTTGTTATTGTAGCTCTATAGTATTGACTGAAATCTGGAAGTGTGATGCCTCCAGCTTTGTTACTTTTTCTCAGGTTGTATTGGCTTTTGAGGGTCTTTTGTTTGTCCATATGAATTTTGGAATTATTTGCTCTAGTTATATGGAAAAAATGTCATGGGTATTTTGTGATCAAGATTACATTAAATCTGTAGATTTCTCTGGGTAGTATGGCCATTTTAACAATATTACTTTTTCCAATCCATGGACACAGGACATCTTTGAATTTATTTGTATCATATTCAATTTCTTCATCAATGTTTTATGGTTTTCCAAGTATAGGTATTTCACTTTTTTGGTTAACTTTATTCCTAAATATTTTATGTGATTTTAAATCTTATCACAATTTTTTCTTTCTTATAGTTAATTATTACTGTATAGAAAAGCAACAGATTTCTGTATATTAAACTTAGATTTGGCAGCTTTACTGAATTCATTTATTGGCTCTAATAGCTTTTTGATGGAGACTTTTGGGTTTCTCTATATAATATCACACCATCTGCACATAGTGGCAGTTTTACTTCCTTTCTGATTTGGATTCCTTTTATTTCTTTTTCTTATCTGATTGCTGTGGCTAGAGCTTCCAATACTATGTTAAATAGAGGTAGCAAGAGTGGGCATCCTTGTCTTGTTCCTGATTTTATTAAAAAGTCTTCTAGATTTTCATCAGTGAGTATGATATTAGTTATGGGGTTATCATAATGGCCTTTATTATGTTGAGATATGTTCCTTCTATACCAACTTTGATAAGAGTTTTTGGTCACAAATGGATGTTGAATTTGGTTAAATGCTTTTTCTGCTTTCATTAAGAAGATCATGTGATTTTTATTCTTTCTTTTATTAGTGTGATTCATCATGTTGATTGATTTGTGAATATTGAACCATCCTAGCATTCTTAGAATAAGTCCCACTTGATAAAAAAGAACAAACTAAGCTCAAAGCCACCAGAAGGAAGAAAATAATAAAGATCAGTGAGGAAATAGACACCCAGTCAATAGAAAAGATCAATAAACCCAAGAAGAGGTTTTTTTAAATGTAAACAAAAATGATAAACCTTTAGCCATTGTCATCAGGAATAAAACGGAGAGGGTCCAAATAAACAGAATAAGAGATAAAAGAGGAGAAATAACAACCAATACCACAGAAATATAAAAAATTAGAAGAGAAAACCACTAATAGTTATATGCCAACAAATTGGATAACAGAAGAAATGGACATATTTCTAGAAACATGCAATCTGGCAAGATTGAATCAGGAAGAAACAGACAATCTAAACATCCTGATCACTAGAAGTAAAATTGAATTTGTAATTTAAAAAACTCCCGGCAATTAAAAATCCAGGACTGATAGCTTTACAGGGGAGAATTCTGCCAAAAATATAAAGTACTAATACCTGTACTTCTCAAAGTATTCCAAAAAACTGAGGAAGATGGAATACTCTCAAATTTATCCTACAAGGCCACCATTACCCTGGAACCAATACAAGACAAAAACACTATAAAAGAAAAATTACAGGCAAATATTGATGAATATAGATGTAAAAATACTCAACAAAATATTAGCAAACTGAATCCAACAATATATAAAAAGAACCATACACAAGGATGATTTAATTTTAAAGGCTATTCATAAAAACAACAACAGAAAACAAACAACTGATTGAAAAATAGGAAAAGGACTTGAGTACACATTTCTCCAAGGAAGATATACAAATGACCAACAAGTACTTATGAATATGCCCAACTTAACTAATGATGAAGGAAATGCAAATCAAAACCACAATAAAATTTTACCTCATACCCATTGTGATAAACTACTATCAAAAAACTCCAGAAAATTACAAATATTGGTGAGAATGTGGAGACATCTGCACCTTTTTGCACACTTAGTGGGAATATAAAATGGCATAGCACTATGAAAACAGTATGGTAGTACTTCAAAAAATTAAAAATAGATTTATCGTATCATCCAGCAATTTCACTTCTGGGCATGTACCCAAAAGAATTGAAAGCAGGGTTCTGAAGAGATATTTTTACACCTATGTTCACTATTCACAATAACTGAAACATGGAAGCAACCCAAGTCCATCAGCAGACAAATGGTTAAGCAAAATGTGGTGGATGCATACAATGGAATATTATCTAGATTTAACAGAAAGGAAATTCTGACATATGTTACAGCATGGATGATTCTTGAGGACATTATGCTAAATGCAATAAACCAGTCACAGAAAGACAAACACTACATGATTCCTTTTTTTGTGGGAACTGAAATAGTCCAGATTAGAGAAAGAAAATAGAATGGTGGTTGCCAGGGGCTGAGGGGAGAGAAGATTAGGCAGTTATTATTTAATAGGTATAAAGTTTAGTTTTTGCAAGATGAAAATAGTACTGGAGATGAATGGTAGCGATGGTTGCACAATCATATGAATGTATTTATCATCACTGAATTGTACAGTTAAAGTTGGTTAAGAAGTTAAATTTTGTATTTTTTCAATAAAAAATAAAGAAATATAATGGAAATAATTTAAGCTATTACTAGTTTCTTGAACCTATTCAGCAGGATTCCATTAGGAAATAAAACAGAGCTGGATCCTGATATACTGTCATTCAATAAAATTTGTTGAATAAAGGAAATTGCATTTTCAAGGAGACAGAGCTTGATAAACTAAGAGGACCTCATTAGATATACAGCATATTTACAGTGACTCAATATTTTTTTGTCTTTTTAGGGCCACACCTGCAGCATATGGAAGTTGCCAGGCTAGGGGTAGAATTGGAGCATCAGCTGCCAGCCTACTCCACAGCCACAGCAATGCCAGATCCAAGCCATGCCTGCAACCTACACCACAGCTCATGGCAACATTGGATCCTTAACCCACTGAGTGAGGCCAGGGATCAAATCAGTTTCCTCATGGATGCTAGTTGAGTTTGTTACCTCTGAGCCACAATGGGAACTCGTTACTTTGACTTTTTAGTCTGTTTCTATTACTCTGAGAGTGTCTCTCTGTTGACTGGATTCTATAAAGCAGGCAACTTGGAGACATGATATTCATAGAGTGGAGAGAGTTCAAGTAAAATGTGTGAAACATTCTATGGATCCCTTTCTTTGAGTGAATATTTGAAAGCAAGCCGTCTGTATAATCTTGGTGCAAAATAATAGAACACTGAATAAAAAATAACACTTTATTTTTTCCTTTCTTGGAAGAAGCATTGTTTTCTACTGCAGATATTTACAGAAAATACTGCAGTAGGATTGATTTTATTATATATTATGTTTAAAATCATGAAAATTGTAGGCACAATCACATGCTTAATATGAGAACTATTAGCTTTATATCTAAGTGAATAATGAAAATAAAAATATTAGGATCATATTAAAATAAGTTTAAATGACACAAGTGAAATTTGGCAATCTCTGTCTGAATAGATTAATTTACTCAAAAGTTGTAAATGTGGTACTTGGTGAACGCTATGTACCCAAAATAATCAGTAGACTCTAAACTTTTAGGTAATTGTTTTATAGATTTATGTTAGGATAAAAATTATTAAAATATGAAAGAGCCTTTTAAATATTCAATTTTAAATATTTAAATTAAGGAAAATGATTAGTCTCAATAATATAAGCAAAGAGTATAAGAGAAGCAAGAAAACAGATCTGAAGGCCACTCAATTAATGAATACTTGTTTTTGTATAACATAGTTCAGAGAGGAGGTATAAATCATTCTTTTATTCATATACACAGTTTTCTTAATGTTCTGATTATGTATCTATTCTAAACAATTTCTAACATTTTACAGCAAAAAGAAACAGGTGAAATAATAATAAAGTGACTATAATTCAAAATATGATTTTGAATATATATTAGAGTAATTTTTGAACAAGTACTTGATTATAGCATTAGAATCAGAAATGGAGTACTTGAGAAGAACAGAAAACAAGCTACCCAACTACACAATGAGAATAATTTGCTAAGTGTGTGTCAAACAGTAAAACATGTAAAAGTTAGTGGTCCTCAAAATATCCATAAAAGGAATCACATATTTGTAAGAAATGCTAGATTAATCTCATCAAACTCTAAGCCTGAACAGATTCTTGATAAAGGTTTGTAGCCTGCCTGGGAACTATAGTTATATATGTTCCATAAAATATATAAATAACTTTAGAATTCAATGACTAATTGTTGATTTTTTCCTTCCTTCCTATTGGTATTCTGGCATATTTCCCTCTACCCTTCTTTTCCATGCTATTTTTTTAATTAAAAAAAAAGTTGTATCATAGTTGTAATTATACTATATTTAATAGTATTATTGTTTAAAAAGAACATGGCTAAAATTATTTTTGTATAATCTTCATAACCATCCTTTTTAATAACTACATATTATTTCAGAAAGTGTACCTGATGTAGCAAGTGTATTATGATTTATTTTGCTATTTTAAGTATTGCTAAACATCTTCATACAGAGAGTTTAGTATTTAGAGTTTTGTTAATAGCATATTTCTGGAATTGGTATTATGCAAAAATTTAAAATAGCCACATATGTGATTTATTTGATAAGCGGTAATGTGACTTCATTATTAAATTTGTATGTATGGGATTGCTAATGAGAGTTAACATTTGTATCATGTTTATTTACTGATTATAATTATTTTATGAATTATCTGATCATATTTTTGTCCATTTAATCAGGAGCTTTTAATGATTTTATTATGAATTTGTAAGGGTGTTTTATAATAAAAGCAACCCTATTGCTATATTTTCTGTACATATTTACACTAGCCTATACTTTTTACTCTTACGCTTACTCCTTTTTTTCTACTAAAAAAGAGTATGCACAATACATTTCATAGTGTAAAATTTGTCACTCTTTTCCTTTGTAATTTCTTCCATTGTTTCTAAGCTCAGCAAGTCCTTCCCATTACAGGAGTTTGTAAACACAGAAGTTATTTTCTTATACTTTGTATATAGTCCATATAGAGATTATCTGAATATGTTTATAGCTATATGAAGTAATTTAATTTATGATTTTAATTTGCTTTGGCATTTGAAATAGGTAAAGACCAAGTTGAGATTTTTTTTTCAGTGTTGCTAGTCAGTTGTCTTAATATTTCCAAAAAAAAAAAAATCCTACTCCACTTACTTTTTTTCCTTTTATTAAGGAAAAGGGGCAATAGGGCTTATATCTGAGTTACTTTTATTTCACTGAACTGCTATGCACATATATGCCTATATATAGTATAGCATATATATGGAGTAGCATATATATAATTAGTCCATGCCACACTGTTTTTTTTTTTTTTTTGGAGGGAGGATTGGGGAGCAGCACCCGCAGCATATGGAAGTTCCCAGGCTAGGGGTTGAATTGGATCTGCAGCTGCCAGCCTTCACCATAGCCACAGCAATGTGGAATCCAAGTTGCAGCATCTTGACATTTACCACAGCTCACCACAATGCTGAATACTTAAGCCACTGAGTGAGGCCAGGCGTGAAACCTGCATCCTCATGGTTACTAGTCAGGTTTGTTACCACTGAGCCACAACGGGAACTCTGATGCCACACTGTTTTAATTACTATAGTTTAATTAAATAGTTTGACATTTGATAGAGCTAGTCAGTTAGCATTGCCATTTGTCGTACTTTGATACTATTGCTATTTGTGTTCTTAAATAAGAAAGTAAATTTTCAGGTTTCAGGGGCCTCATTAATATTTTTTGATAACATGATAGACTTCTAAATTAATGAGAAGGATTTGATCTTTTTAAGCATTGGATATTTACCTTTCCCATCATGGAGCATGCTGAATCTCTGGACATTATCAAAGATATCCTCATATTTTTAAAAATATGTGAAATGTATATACTTAATTTAATTTTACTTTATTTTTATTTTTTAAAATAAAGGTCATTTTTTTAATTACTTAATGAGTTTATTACATTTATAGTTGTACAATCATCATCACAATTCAATTTTATAGGATTTCCATCCCACACCCCCAGCACATTCCCTCCACCCCTCAAACTATCTCCTTTGGAAACCATAAGTTTTTCAAAGTCTGTGAGTCAGGATCTGTTCTACAAAGAAGTTAATTCTGTTCTTTTTTCAGATTCCACATATCAGTGATGACATTCAATGTTGGTGTCTCATTGTATGACTGACTTCACTTAGAATGATAATTTTTAGGTCCATCCATGTTGCTAAAAATGCCAGCATTTTGTTCCTCTTAATGGCTAATATTCCATTGTGTATATGTACCACCTCTTCTTGATCCACTCCTCGGTTGATGAACATTTAGGTTGTTTCCATGTCTTGGCTCTTGAAAATAGTACTGCAATGAATATCAGAGTACATGTGTCATTGTGAGTCATGGTTTTCTCTGGATAGATGCCCAGGAGTGCGATTGCTGGATCAAATGGTAGTTCTATTTTTAGTTTTCTGAGGAATCTCCATCCTGTTTTCCACAGTGGTTGCAGCAATTTCAATCCCACCAACAGTGTAATAGGGTTCCCTTTTCTCCACACCCTCTCCAGCACTTACTGTTTGTAGACATTTTGATGATGGTCATGCTGGCTGGTGTAAGGTGGTACTTCACAGTGATTTTGATTTGCATTTCTCTAATAATGAGTGATGTTGAACATCTTTTCATGGGTTTTTTGGCCATCCGTATGTCTTTGGAGAATTGTCTGTTTAGATCTTCTGTCCATTTTTTGATGGGGTTTGTTGGTTGTTTTTTTTTTTTTTTGGTATTGAGTGGTAGGTGATATTTATAAATTTTGGAGATTAATCCCTGTCAGTTGATTCATTTGCAAATATTTTCCCCATTCTATGGGTTGTCTTTTCATTTTGTTTAGGGTTTCTTTTGCTGTGCAGAAACTTTTTTTTTTTTTGTCCTTTTGCTATTTCTTTGGGCCACTCCCGCAGCATATGGAGGTTCCCAGGCTAGGGGTCGAATCGGAGCTGTAGCCACTGGCCTATGCCAGAGCCACAGCAATGCAGGATCCAAGCCGTGTCTGCAACCTACACCAGAGCTCACGGCAACGCTGGATCGTTAACCCACTGAGCAAGGGCAGGGATGGAACCTGCAACCTCATGGTTCCTAGTCAGATTCGTTAACCACTGTGCCATGACGGGAACTCCGCAGAAACTTTTAAGTTTTGCTAGATCCCATTTGTTTTTTTTGTTTGTTTGTTTGTTTTTACTGTCATTACTCTAAGAGGTGGATCTGAGAAGATATTGCTATCATTTATGCTGGAGAGTGTTTGGCCTGTGTTTTCCTCTAAGAGTTTTATAGTGTCTGGTCCTATATCTAGGTCTTTAATCCATTTGAAGTTTATTTTTGTGTATGGTGATAGGGAGCTAATTTCATTCTTTTCCATGTGGCTGTCCAGTTTTCCCAGCACCATTTATTGAACAGGCTGTCTTTTCTCCATTGTATATTCTTGCCTCCTTTGTCATAGATTAGTTGGCTATAGGTGCATGGATTTAATTCTGGGCTTTCTATCCTGTTCCACTGATGTATATGTCTGCCTTTGTGCCAGTACCATAAAGTTTTGATGATTGTGGCTTTGTAGTATAGTTGAAGTCCAGGAGTCTGATTCCTCCAGCTGCATTTTTCTTTTTCAGGATGTCTTTGGCTATGCTGGGTCTTTTGTGCTTCCACAAAAATATTTTGTTCAAGTTCTGTGAAAAATGTCCTTGGTAATTTAATAGCGATTGCATTGAATCTGTAGATTGCCTTGGGTAGTGGAGTCATTTTGATAATATTGACTCTTCCAATCCAAGAGCATGGTATGTCTGTCCATCTGTTTGTGTCATCTTTGATTTCTTTTTCGTTTTTGTCTTTTTGCCATTTCTTCAGCCACTCCTGTGGCATATGGAGGTTCCCAGGTTAAGGGTCCAATCAGAGCTGTAGCTGCCAGCCTACGCCAGAGCCACAGCAACGCAGGATCCGAGCCCTGTCTGTGACCTACACCACAGCTCACGGCAATGCCGGATTGTTAACCCACTAAGCAAGGGCAGAGATCGAACCTCGTGGTTCCTAGTTGGATTCATTAACCACTGTGCCACGACGGGAACTCCTCATCATTGATTTCTTTCATCAGTGTCTTATAGTTTTCAGAGTACAGGTCTTTTGTCTCTTTAGGTAGGTTTACTCCTCGGTATTTTATTCTTTTGGACGCAATGGTAAATGGGATTGCTTCCCTAATTTATCTTTCTGATCTTTCATTGTTGTGTATAGAAATGCCTTGATGTCTGTATATTAATTTTGTATCCTGTGACCTTGCCAAATTCATGGATGAGCTCTAACAGTTTTCTGGTAGAGTCTTTAGGATTCTCTAGGTATAGTATCATGTCACCTGCAAATCGTGGACGTTTGACTTCTTCCTTTCCAATTAGGATTTCACTTATCTATTTTACTTCACTGATTGCTGTGGCTAGGACTTCCAAAACTATGTTGAAGAGTAGTGGCGAGAGAGGACATCCTTGTCTTGTTCCAAATCTCAGCGGGAATTCTTTCAGCTTTCACTATTGAGAATGATATTAGCTATAGGTTTGTCATCTAAGGCCTTTATTATATTGAGGGAGGTTCCCTCTATGCCCACTTTCTGAAGGGTTTGTATCAGAAATGGGTGTTGGATTTTGTCGAAGGCTTTCTCTGCATCTATTGAGAGGATCATATGGTTTTTATTTTTCAGTTTGTTAATGTGGTCTATCACACTGATGGATTTGTGGGTATTGAAGAACCCTTGCGTCCCTGGGGTAAATCCCACTTGATCATGATGGACAGTCCTTTTAATATATTGTTGGATGCGGTTTGCTAGTATTTTGTTGAGGATTTTTGCATCAGTGTTCATCAGTGAAATTGGCCTGTCGTTTTCTTTTTTTGTGTGGTATCTTTGTCTGGTTTTGGTATCAGGGTGATGGCGGCCTCATAGAATGAGTTTGGGAGTATCCCTTCCTCTGCAATTTTTTGAAATAGTTTCAGAAGGATAGGTATAAGATCTTCTCTAGATGTTTGATAGAATTTGCCTGTGAATCCATCTGGTCCTGGACTTTTGTCTGGTGGAAGGTTTTTTTTTTGTTGTTGTTGTTCTGTTTTGTTTTGGTTTTTTTGGTCTTTTTGCTATTTCTTGGGCCGCTCCCGTGGCATATGGAGGTTCCCAGGCTAGGGGTCGAATCGGAGCTGCAGCCACCAGCCTACGCCAGAGCCACAGCAACACGGGATCCGAGCCGTGTCTGCAACCTACACCACAGCTCACGGCAACGCCGGACCGTTAACCCACTGAGCAAGGGCAGGGACTGAACCCGCAACCTCATGGTTCCTAGTCGGATTCATTAACCACTGCGCCACGACGGGAACTCCTGGTGGAAGTTTTTTAATCACAGTTTCAATTTCAGTGCTTGTGATTGGTCTATTCATCTTTTCTCTTTCATCTTGGTCTAGTCTTGGAAGATTGTACCTTTCTAAGAAATTGTCCGTTTCTTCTAGGTTGTCTGTTTTATTGGTGTATAGTTGCATATAGTAGTCTCTTACGATCCTTTGTATTTCTGTGATGTCCATTGTTATTTCTCCTTTTTCTTTCTAAGTTTATTGATTTGAGTCCTCTTTTTCTTGATGAGTCTTACTAAGGGTCTATCAATTTTGTTGATCTTTTCAAAGAACCAGCTTTTCATTTCATTGATCTTTTCTATGGTTTTCTTTGTTTCTGTTTCATTGATTTCTGCTCTGATCTTTATGATTTCTTTCCTTCTGCAAACTTTAGGTCTTGTCTGTTCTCTCTCTAGCTGCTTTAGACGTAAAGTTAGGCTGAGATTTGAGCTTTATCTTGTTTCCTGAGGTGGGCTTGTATTGATATAAACTTTCCTCTTAGAATGTCTTTTGCTGCATCTCATAGGTTTTGGAGTGTCATATCTTTGTTGTCATTTGCTTGTAGGTATTTTTTAATTTCCTCTTTGATTTCTTCAGTGATCCATTGGTTGTTTAGTAACATGTTGTTTAGTCTCCATGTGTTTGCATATTTTGCAGTTGTTTTTTCCTTGTTGATTTCCAGTGGTATAGCGTCATGGTGGGAAAAGATGCTTGATATGATGTCAATTTTCTTAAAGTTACCGAGGTTTGATTTGTAGCCCAGGATGTGATCAATCTTAGAGAATGTTCTCTGTGCACTTGAGAAGAATGTGCATTCTGTTGCTTTTGGATGGAATGTCCTGTAAGTATCTATTAGGTCCATCTGGTCTAATGCTTCATTCAGGGCCTGTGTTTTCTTATTGATTTTCTGCCTGGATGACCTGTCCATTGCTGTCAGTGGGGTGTTAAAGTCCCCCACTATTATGGTGTTATTGTCAGTTTGTCCTTTTAAGGTTGTTAGCAGTTGCCTTATATATTGTGGTGAACCCAGGTTGGGTGCATAGATATTTCAAATTGTTATGTCTTCTCCTTGGATTGATCCTTTGATCATTGGGTAGTGACGTTCCTTGTCCTTTAAAATATTCTTCATTTTAAAGTCTATTTTGTCTGATATGAGTATTGCTACCCCAGCTTTCTTTTGATTCCCGTTTGCATGGAATATATTCTTCCGCCTCTCACTTTCAATTTGTATGTGTCCCTAGAAGTGAAGTGGGTCTCTTGAAGACAGCATATATACATATGGATCTTGTTTTTGTATCCATTCAGCCAGTCTATGTGTTTTGGTTGGGATGTTTAGTCCATTAACATTTAAGGTAATTGTTGATATGTATGTTCTTATGGCCATTTTAGTAATTGTTTTGGATTTGGTTTTGTTGCTCTTTTTTTCTTCCCTTCATGTCTTGTTCTCTCCTCTTGTGGTTTGATGACTATCTTTACTGTTTTATTTGGGTTGATTTTTCTTATTTGTTTGTGTATGAATTGTAGATTTTGGTTTGCAGTTCTTCTGAGATTTTGATATGAGTCTCTCCCTATGTATATATATGAGATTATTTTAAGTTGTTGGTCTCTTAACTGCAAGTGCGTCTCCAGTGTTCCGCATTTGTATCCTCCTCTTCTCATGATTTCTGATTTTGGTGGCAGAATTGCACGTGGATGAGTTCGTGTCTATATATATATAT
The DNA here is from genome assembly GCF_016906955.1 of Phacochoerus africanus. NCBI lineage: Eukaryota > Metazoa > Chordata > Mammalia > Artiodactyla > Suidae > Phacochoerus > Phacochoerus africanus. Next base: position 135,507,509 of record NC_062545.1, read on the forward strand.
ATACCTTCACTGGTGAGCCTTGTCATTTGTGGTATTTTTGTTTCCTGTTGCAGCCTTTTCTTTTCTTCCTAGAGAAGTTCCTTTAGTATTTGTTGTAAGGCTGGTTTAGTGTTACTGAATTCTCTTAGCTTTTGCGGGTATCTGTGAAGCTTTTGATCTCTCCTTCAAATCTGAATGAGAGCCTTGCTGGGTAAAATAATCCTGGTTGGAGGTTTTTTCCCTTTCATCACATTCAGTATATCATGCCACTCCCTTCTGGCCTGCAGAGTTTCTGCTGAAAAATCTGCTGATAACTTTATTGGGGTTCCCTTGTATGTTATTTGTTTCTTTGTCCTAGCTGCTTTCAAGATTTTCTCTTTGTCTTTAATTTTGGTCAGTTTGATTAATATGTGTCTCAGGGTGTTCCTCCTTGGGTTTATTTTACATGGTACTCGTTGTGCTTCCTGGATTTGAGTGAGTGGTTCCTTTCCCATGTTAGGGACATTTTTGGCTATTATCTCCTCGAATGTTTTTTCTGTCCCCTTCTCTCGCTCTTCTCCTTCTGGCACCCCTGTAATACAGATGTTGGTGTGTTTAACGTTGTCCCAGAGTTCTCTGAGACTCTCTTCATTTGTTTTCAATCTTTTTTCTCTTTTCTGTTCTGCTTTTGTAATTTTCACTAATCTGTCCTCCACCTTGCTTATTCATTCTTCTGCCTCATGTATTCTGCTGTTGGCTGCTTCTAGTGAATTTTTTATTTCAGTTATTGTATTTTGCATCTTCTTGTTTAAGTTTTATATCTTGTATCTCTTTGCTCAGTGTTTCCTGTAAGTTATCCATCTTTGCCTCTAGTTTGTTTCCAATGTCTTGCATCATCTTCAGCATCAAGATTTGAAGGTTTTTTTTTTTCCTAGAGGCTGAGAATCTCCAGATCACTTAGCTGTTTTTCTGGTTTTTTTTCTTTCTCCCTCATCTGAGTTATAGTTCTCAGTATTTTCATTTTTGTAGGTTTTTGGTGTGGTGACTTTTTACAGATAATAGAGTTGTAGCCTCTCTTACTTCTGGTGTCTGCCCCCCTTGTGGCTGAAGTTGGTATGGGGGCTTGCTGTAGCCTTCCTGATGGGAGGGGCTGATGCCTGCCCACTGGTAAGCTGAGCTGATTCTAATCCCTCTGGTGGGTGGGGCTTGGTCTCTGGATGAGTTTAGAGGCAGCTGTGTGCCTGGGGGGTCTTAAGGCAGCCTGTTTACTGAGGGGCAGGCCTGTGATCCCACCTGGATTGTTGTTTGGTCTGGGGCTTCTCAGTACTGATGGATGGGGCCAGCTTTTCCCAAAATGGCCACCTCCAGGGAAAGGCATGCTGATGAATATTCCTGAGAGATTTGCTTCCAATGTCCCTCCCCCATGACAAGCCACATTCACCCTTGTTTTCCCAGGTGGCCCTCCAAGAACTGCAATCAGGTTTGACCCAGATTCCTATGGAGCCTTTGCTTTGCCGTGGGACCCAGTGCACGTGAAAGTCTGTGTGGGCCTTTTAAGAATGGAGTCTCTGTTTCTCCCATGCCCATGTAGCTCCTGTACACAATCCCCACTGGCCTTCAATTCCAGATGCTCTGGGTGCCCTTTCTCCCAGTGCCAGATCCCCACACATGAGAGTTTGATGTGGAGCTCAGACCTCTCCCTCCTGTAGGTGAGTCTCTGTGAAACAGTTACATTCCAGCCTGTGGGGCTTCCCACCAGGGAGTTATGGGGTTGCTTATATTGCATAAGCACCCCTCTTACCTCTTGATGTGGCCTCCTCTTTGTCTTCTGGAGTAGGATATCTTTTTGAAGGTTTCCAGTCCACTTGGTTGAAGAGTGTTCAGCATTTAGTTGTAAATTTTGTGTTTTGGGGGGAGAAGTTTAGCTCCAGTCCTTCTATTCTGCCGTCTTAGTCCCATTCCCCACCATGTACTGAATATACTTTATTTTAATAAGCCACATTCATGTAAGTTGCTAAAATTGTTCGAGAATTGGCAGAGTATTATAGTCTCCTCTGTAACTCAAATAGTATGATAAATGTTTCTGCCACTTTATAGAGAAATATATTATGTTTTTTCAGTTGATTCATATGGATTCTCTCATAAGATCATAAAAATATTTATTTTTTACCCTTTATTATCAAGATTTATAACTGTCTTTTCAATTTGCTGTGGATAATGCTGTTGAGAGAATAATAATAAAAGGCAGTGTTTAAAGATATTTCTAGTTTTGATTTCAATTTTAAAAATTACCTCTAGTATTTCACTACAGGTTGAAGTAGATATGTTTATCTTATTTGAAATGTACTCTTTTCCCTTTGTGGTATTTTTGGGGGGATGGGGACACATAATCACTCATAAATCCCCTTTTTGTTTTTGTTTTGTTTTTATTATTCAGACTATCAACATGCTGTATTATGTACCCTAATTTTTTTTTCTTTTTAGGGCTGCACCTGTGGCATATGAAGTTTCCCAGGCTAGGGGTCGAATTGGAGCTGCAGCTGCTGGCCTACACCACAGCCACTGCAACCAGGGATCTAAGCCACATCTGCGAACTACTCCACAGCTGAAGGTAACACTGGATCCTTAACCCATTAAGCAAGACCAGGGATCGAACCTGTGTCCTCAGGTATGCTAGTTAGATTCATTAACCACTGATCCATGACAGGAACTCCTTATGTAGTCCAATCTTTTTTTTTTTGTCTTTTGTCTTTTTTGTTGTTGTTGTTGCTATTTCTTGGTCCGCTCCCGCGGCATATGGAGGTTCCCAGGCTAGGGGTCTAATCAGAGCTGTAGCCACCGGCCTATGCCAGAGCCACAGCAACGTGGGATCCGAGCCGCGTCTGCAACCTACACCACAGCTCACGGCAATGCCGGACCGTTAACCCACTGAGCAAGGGCAGGGACCGAACCCGCAACCTCATGGTTCCTAGTCGGATTCGTTAACCACTGCACCACGACGGGAACTCCTGTAGTCCAATCTTAATCTTGACCTCATAGTCCTGCTTTTCTCTCTGAAGCTCAGTTTCTGCATCAGTAATTGTTTAATCAGGGAAGCATGAATATGTGGATTAAGATATTTGCCATAGGGACAAGACAATTGTGAGAGCTAGGAAAGACCCCTCTGCACTAGAGGGAGAGCCTGAAGATATTACAGGTCTATAAGGTTGGGAGTGGGAACAAAAGATCTATATGAAGCAAGGGGGCACAAGGACGACTATAACGTATGAGCACAAACAGGGGCCTATACCTGTCTCTTCCTGCTTCCAACTTTGATGATGTGGGTGACCCTTGCAAAGGAGGTCCCTGCCCTTCATCATGAGGTGTACATGTACTCAGGACTCTGAGAAGTTAGCAGCACTCCATGTGACACCTGGTGCTCTGTTCCAAACTCTGAGCCAAGTAACTGCTGCTTTTCTTAGGTCTCCTAAATATCATGCAAACTGTTCCTCTGGCCATGTCTAATAGCCATACAGAGAAGGGAATTCTTGTAAATGTATTCCCAGGTTAGCTAGTTAAAGTAGCACAAAGCCACAATTTATGTATCTATGAATTTAGACTAATAATATGGAGCTAGTATAGTGTCTTGAATATTAGGGACAAATTATGGATATAACATATGCTCAGTTAATGACATCCATTACTGTTATGGATAATACCAGTAGATTTCCTAATATTGAATATGTGTACCTTGCAGCTACAATTTATTTTTGCTTGTGAATCATACACTTTGTATGACCTTCTGTGAAATTTGCTTTCCGTATTGTCAACATACAATAGCTAGGTTATGTAACTTGCCAACATCAAGCCATTCTTCTATTTCTCTCTCTAAGGTAGTTATAGAGAAAGAGAAATATGGTAGAGAAATTTTAGTAGAGGAAGAGTAACTATTGTAAGAGTATTGTGTGGATACCAATTTAAACACTGACATGACTGCTTTGCAAACTGAAAATTCACCTTAACTATCATTTCATTAATTTGGCTTGGATTGTTATGATGGGTACATATCTCTTCTCATTTCGCAAGTAACCTGTTACTGAAGGAAGGTCGTTGCAGTTTGTAGATTGCGTGGTGGACTTTTTTGTTGGGTGATTTTATACATTTCCTTGATTAAGACTCTTAGAACTTAATCAATTGACAGTGAAATTATGATTTTCTTAAATGTGCATTGAAGACATTTAGGCTTATACATACTTACTTTAAAAAGGAAACTAAGAAGTTCCCATTGTGACTCAGTGGTTAAGACCCCAACTAGAAATGTGAGGATGCAGGTTCGATCCTTGGCCTCAGTCAGTGGCTTAAGGATCTGGTGTTGCCACAAGCTGCAGAGTAGGTTGTAGATGTGGCTGGGATCCAGTTTTGCTGTGGCTGTGGCTGTGTCTGGGAGCTGCAGCTCTGATTCGACCCCTAGCCAGAGAACTTCCAAATACCACAGATGCAGCCCTAAAAAGAAAAAAAAAGAAGAGAAACTAAAATCTTACCAGGTTTCTTGTTCTTTTATCTATCCTGTTGATGGCATTTTCTCTGTCTTTGTCCTCAGTATACATCTCTTATGTAAAATACATTTCATAATAGCAAGTTAATATTTTGATCACTGTGTTTAATTTGTAAATACTGAATAATTTTTCAGGTTCATATTAAGTAATAAGTCTAAAGGGGACAAATAAAGTTCAATTCTTTGTATTTTGTAGGAGTAGGGACTTGAAAGTCTTAAAGTCTGGCACATTGAATAATTAATAGTGTTTTGATAGAACTTCTGAAAATCACTATGATCATTGCCCCCCCAAAAAGGGGGGGGGGCAGTATTTTCAAAGAAGAAATTCTCTTTGAGGTACTCAAGAGTTTGTATTTACATGGCATGATGATTTTTTTTTTTTACAAATCCGGGTTTTGTGGGGACTGAAATATTTATGACTAAGGTGGAGGATTCCTTACGGAAAAGGACACAAAATTATGAAAATAAAATTACAACATTTGCCTTGGATGGGGCCATTTAATTGACAGATCCTAAACCTAATATTTCTTAACTTTACATAAAACTTGCCTCTGCTCTAGGATATATTGGGTGATTTTTTTTTCATTACTGTTAAATGTTTTAATGAAATTAAGAACATGTTGATGAAAACATCAACTTTTTTGATATAATTTTTTATTAATCAACTTTTTTATTCTAAGAACTCGCCAAATAACATATGGTGGCTTCATAGCTTATTTTGATTTTGAATGCTGATAATCATTTAATGACAACAGAAGATACCAAAAGGAACCCTTTTAAAATTTGTCAGTGGGACTGATTAGGTACCTACCATGTATGGAGCACTGAAATAATAGTATATAACATCTATTGGGTGTCTTTCTTCTTAACAATTTTATGCTAAGAATAACATAACTCCTGACTCATAAGGGCACTTTGGAAAGGGTAAATGAAGTGGTAGCACAGGGTTTACTTTAACAACTGAAAAAATGTGTCACATGTATTAATGTCAACAACTGGAATTTTACCTCATTAGGCAATTTCTGGATCTAAGGCTCTGATTATTATTCTAAGCAGAAAAAATATGCTAATTATTCACTCTGAATGTAGAAGGAAAAAAGGTGTAAAATCTCCCGTTAGCTGTGTGACCATGTACTAATTGCATGTCATGTGTCAAAATAATGCAGCTCACTGTGCCTAAAGCAATTAGACACACAGAACTCCATTAATGAAGCACTGTCTGTCACTAAAAGTGTTTTCTGTGCTATAGTTGAAGATTAAAATATTAACTTCTCAAATATTTATGATAGTTACTGACAGCATTTCAAAATGTTGCTTTTAACAAAAGCTTTCTATTAAGAATTAGTTTTTAATTTGGATTTTATATTCAAAGAAGATATTAACATATGGGAGTAAGATGGGATTTCTTAGGTATCTGAAGAGAGTTTATTATAAAAGGTAGATTACTTTTAGAAAACTTTACTATGTCTTTGACCTGTAATTTTTTTTTCCTGAGAAATGTACTTTCTGGGGATAGTTCCAAAACATCTTGTTTCCTCATTTAAATATTAATTTGGTAATGGCATGCAAATGTAGGTATTAGTTTTTGTTATTCAGATAAATCATTTCTGAACTCATAAGTCAGGCTTCATAAGTCAAATATATTATGATTTAAATGTTATTTGAGGATTTGAGAAACATCCAGAAAGAATGCCCATAACTTTAAAGATCATCAATTCTAAATCAACCAGTAACAATAGCACTGCTACTTCTGTGCTAAATCCATTTAGTGAATGATTACTATGTGCCATGTACTATGCTTGCAACAGTTTTTATTTAATTCTAGCTTTGAACTATGTTTTTGTTCCTTTACTCTTTGTAACCAAGTTCTTTCGAAATAATTACCATGATGGATAGTTGGCTTTGCCTTAGTCTCTGCGCTAGTTTTCACAGAAAATTTATCAGAAACAATAATTTTTATGTTTTAGTACTATTTCAGTGCATTCTACTCTACTCTTTATCAATTTTTATGAATAAAAAAAAATTTGTGCCCTCTCTCGAGGTGGGTTTCTTGATCTCAGTTTATCTAAGATTGGTTATGTTCAGAAATTTGTTTAGATGCATCCTAGAATGGTGTAATTCTGCTTATTTATTCAGGCAAAAAGGAATGGCTGTGTACCAAACTTTAGCAACATTACATTACGATGGCATACCTACTGATTTTCTAAAGTTCATTTTGCCATTTTCAAGGTGTTTTCTGTGTGTAGTAAAAGTCTTTTGTTTTTTAATCATACCTTAGAAAATTTAGTGCCAAACATGCTATCTTGAATTAGCACCCCAATAAATAATCTAGCCCAATAAATGCTGTAATTCAAATCCAAATTAAACTATAAATCTTAACTCAGGTGGCAGTAAATACTAATTTTTTTTCATGTTCAAAGCTCAAGGATCACTTCAAGTTTTTATGCTAAATTATATATTTCTTTTCCCCTCTGGTCACTCCTATTTACACAGAAGGACAACCCTGCTATCTAGAAGTGTTCATTAGTATGGCAAACTGGGAGTAGAACGTTTTGTAGCCACATTAGTAGTTTTTTTGACTGGTAGGAAAATTCTGCAGTTCTTAGCTGACAGAGTGCTTATTCATTAACACTCTAAATGGGATGACCTCCAGATTCTCCACTGTGGGGTAGGCTATGGTGAATATTAACAAGTGATTATTTGGTTGGAGGCTCACATAGGGTTTCTGAAAGGATTGGCAAAGGTTTAGTATTGGTAACCCAAGATAGATTTCGTCCATATTTGTACCTGAATTTGAAAGGCAATTATTTTAAATTTTGGTACAGGTTATTGGACATTTAGAGAAGAAAAATTCCAGTGGTTCTCACATTCTGTGAATTGTTAAATAGAATAAATCACTCAGGCATCTAAAACAATAATTTTCTCAGTTTGCTTTTCAAATCAAACCCTTTTTTCTGAATTAGCTTTTCTTGGAAAGGATGAAATAAGATGAATATGTTGAAGGACTTTAAGTGGACTTTAGTCATTCTTCTTTTGTTCAGATTATTGATAGTTTCAAAATAATTCATTGTTTAAAGTGAAAATATTGACTCCTTTTTATTTTCCTATCAAGTAATTTCATAAATACTTTAATTTTGATAAGTCCCACCTTATAATCTTTGTTTAGGTGCACCTAGCAGAATGCAAGCTCAAGGAATACAGAGGTTTGTTTTTTATTTTTTGTTTTTCTGTTTTCTTTCATGCTGGAACTTGGTATTTTTTAATTCCTAGTACATAAAGTGGTGTCTGGCACCAGTAGGTGTTTAATAATTACTTGCTAAATGAGTGGATGAATGTTTTATATTCTTTCCTATGTTTAATAATTTTATTATATGTTTTAACACATGCAAAAGATTTATATGTTATATAAATGTTTTTAATAGAGCATAATGATATAATACATATCCATAAACCTATAATTCAGCCCAAGAGACAAGAATTACCAATAATTTGCCTCTATGATATGCTCTTCCCTTATTTTATTCCTGTGATTCTTTCCTCAGAGACACTAATATCCTAAACTTTGTGTTTATTACTTCATTGCTTTTTAAAAAACATATGGAATTCTGTCATAAATATAAAATGCTTAGAGACTATATTGTTTATTTTTACTGTTTGGGGAAATCTTTAAAATGATATACTATTATCTCAGACTTGCTTTTTTACTCAACATTATGCTTTCAAGGTTTATCCCTCCTGTTGTTTGTGTTTCTTTCACTTGCCACTGTATGAAAATCCATTGTTTGACTATATTATCTTGACAGAGATTTTTTACTTTTTTCCAGTTTTTTATACTTTTGATGAATATTTCTACCAACATTCATGTATATCTCCTGGTACACATGCATAGCCTAAGACTTTCACAGATATATATATAATAAATGGGATTTCTGAGTTGCATGAATCAGCTATGAGAGAAAATGTCTAATTGTTTTCTATAGGTCATTGGAACATTTAAATTAAAACCTTACCCTCCAAGTAGAAGTGAGAATTCCAACTGCTCCATATCCTTGCCAACAATGCTGTAACACTTTCTCAATTTTTGTCAACTTTGAAATTTGTGTTGCTTGTCTTTTATATTTTTGTTATTAATTGTTTTAGCATTCTTGGAGACCATCTATGCCATTTGTGAGCCTGAGATGTCTCAGATAATATAGCTTTTTAGACTTCAGTTATTCTGCAGTGAAAAAGGTAACTTTGTGCTCCAACTTGACCATATTGCTATAACCTAAATGCCCTTTATTCACTTATTATTTTAAAAATACTTAAAGGTTACTAGATATAAGTTCAATACACAAGTCAATTACAGTTTTTACATATAAGTAACATACAATTAGAAAAAATGTACTCTGGAAGAAATGCCATTTAAATTACTAAAAATATAAGATATCTAAAAATCTGCAAAGGATATGGTAAACTGTTAAAAAAACTACATATTTAATTGATTAATGGTTAAAAATGGGGAGGTATAACATGTGCATTAATAGAATCCTCAATATTTAACACAAAAAGTTTTAGTTCTTCCAAAACTCATCCATTAACTCAAAGCAATCTTATTTCAAATCAGTTCAAATCAGTTTATTCACATTTCTAAATAACAAAATTATTCTAAAATTTATTAGAATAAAAGGCAAAGATGCAAAGACACTTCCAAAGAAGAATCATCAAGCAATAAGAATTGTCCTATTAAATAGCAAAATATATAAAGGAAAAATATTAGTGAAGTGTAGTCATTTAGGCATTGTGATGGAAAATTAATCAATAGAACTAAAAAGAACCAAAAAATATGTATACATATATAAAAGCACATTTATTCATGGGCAAAGTTTGTACTGAGACCAATGAAGGAAAGAAAATATATTTAGTAGTGTTGCTAGAAAAATATTTTCCATATAAAAATTATTTACTGTATCATGTCATACCAAAAAATCAACACCAAGTTAGTTAAGAACTCAAGGTTAAAGAGAAAATTTAAATTTTAGAAGGTAATCAAATATATTTACCCCGGGGTAGAGAATTATATCTTAAACAAGAGAAAAATTAGAACTTGTAAAGGAAAAAATTAATAAATTTGAATACATGAAAATTAAGAACCTTAGGTACATACTTAAGAGAAACTCTTGTACATTAAGATAAATAGAATGTTAAAAGCAGCAGTGGCTGAAATAAGGATAAACAAAAGTCAAAATGAAGCAGCTAAATGTCTATCAAAAACATAATACTAATTATAAAGGAGTGAAGTGGAGAAGTATACTTTAATTTAAATTAAAATTTTGCCAAGAAGTGATGACATTAAAAAATGGCAGATAAGAGTTTTTTACTGTCCTGCCCTTAAAGAACACAGAGCTTGACAGTCACCAAGGGATGAGTGGCTTTGTGGAAGCCAAAGAATCCAGCAGAGAAGTTCCAGTGCACTGTTGGAGCACAAATAATCTGAGATTATACATAGCGAAGAGTATAGGAGAAATACTTGTACTTTACCTCTACTACCACTCTTCCAAGGTGGTACATCTAAGTGCCAAGAGAGACCTCCTTGGCCTATGACTTTTCCCACTAGGGAAAGTGAGAGTGTGTGACTGAGCACTAAGTTTCCCCAGCCGTGTGGGATGCTGCCAAAGAGATTCGCTGCCCACCCCCAGTCCGGAATACTGAGATGTGCTGTGCAATTAGGGAGCAACTAGAAGAGGGGCAATCGTGGCTCTCAGAAGATATCAAAGAGAGTTGGAAACTTCTCATTGCTTCACAGACTCCATCAAGGAAACTACCCATGAGCTCAAGGGGACATCTCATCTACAGATCCTCCCAACTGGCTGACAGGCAATCCCAACATCCTGTGCATCCCATCCACACAATCTCCTACCAGCTAAGGTGTGCACACTCTCTGAGGCAAGCTCCTTGTGCATATCAATGAGGGTGATGACAGTGAGCCTTCTCAGGATAGTTAGCACTTTCAGAAAGCATATTTGATTCTGAAGAATTAGGAGAGAACACACAAACTGGAGCATTCAGTACTCCCTAAGAAGAGCAAACAAGAGGTTATCAGCACCTGTCCTCACTTTGTAAAATTAAGAGAATGCATACAATCTGAAGAATTCTTCTTCAAGAGTCAACAATAACTATAGAGCAGGAGTTTCCATAGGAAAGTTCTAAGAAACCCTCAGAATGCCTACCAGCTTGATGAAAGGGATTTATGTCCTGAAGCCAGTCAGTAAGGTCTGGAGGCATTTGACATTGGCTTTGCACATTCTTTAAATGTGCAAAGCTCCAGGGAACATGAAAAGTCAAGAAAATGTAACACCATCAAAGGAACACAGTAATTTTCAAATAACCCCCCCCCCCTGCAAAATGGAGATCTGCAATTTGCCTGACAAAGATTTCAAAATAGTTGTTTTAAGGAAGTTCAGTGGGCTACAAGAAAAACAGAAAGACAGATCAATTAAATCAGGATAATAATACCTGAACAAAATGAGAAATTTAACAGAAAGACAGAAATCAACAAAAGGAACCAAATAGAAGTTCTAGAACTGAAGAATACAATGAATAAAATGAAGAGAAAAAAAAAGCAATAGTGAGAGCATCAACAACAGACTTACTCAAACCCAAGAAAGAGTCTGTGAAATAGAAGATACATCATTTGAAATTATCCAGTTAGAGGAGAACAAAGAAAAAAGAGAATGAAAAAGAGTGACGAGATACCATTATAAGAAACAATCTAAACAAAACTAGAGTCCCAGAAGGAGAAGAGAGGGGAAAAAGGGAAGATAATGGCTGAGACTTTCCCAAATCTAGGAAGAGATTAGGACATCCAAGTTCATGAAGTTAAAAGGTCCTCAAACAATTTTAGTCCCAAAATATTTTCTCTAAAATGTGTCCTAATAAAACTGTCTAAAATTAAAGGCAAAGAAAAAATTTCAGAGCAGTAAGAAAAAATAAATTCCTCATACACAAGGAAGCCCCCATAGAGCTAATAGTGGATTTCTCAGCAGAAAACTTGTAGGCCAGAGAGAATGAGGTGATAAATTTAGAGTGCTAAAATTTTAAAAAAATTAAAAAAAAAAACTACTGAAAAGAATACTTCAGCTGGAAAAGTTGTCTGTCAGAAATGAAGGCAAGTAAAAGACTTTTACAGGCAAACAAAAGTTTAGGAAGTTTATCACTACTAGACCTGCCTCATGAGAAACGCTGAAAGATAGCTTCAGGCAGAAATGACAAAAATGTTAATTAATACCATGAAAACACATCTATTCTCCAAATCCATGATTTTCTTTTCTGTGGAAAGGTTCCTTTGTGCCATATATTATATTCCAGATATAAGTGATATCATATGGTATTTGTCTTTCTCTTTATGACTTCACTCAGGATAAGAGTCTCTAGTTCCATCCATGTTGCTGCAAATGGCATTATTTTGTTCTTTTTATGGCTGAGTAGTATTCCATTGTGTATATATACCACATCTTACTAATTCAATCATCTGTCAGTGGATATTTGGGTTTATTCCACATCTTGGCTCTGTGGACTTGGAGAATTGACTTGTGATTTCCAAGAGGGAAGGGGAAAGAGTGGGAGGGATTGGGAGCTTGGAGTAAATAGATACAGAATGTTGCCTTCAGGATGGATTAGCAATGGAATACTGCTGTATAGCACTGGGAATTCTGTAGTCACTTATGATGAAACATGTAATATGAGCAAAAAGAATGTATGCATGTAAGTGTATCTGAGTCACCATACTATACAGTAGAAAAAAATATACATGTAAATAAAAGATAAAAAAATCATGAAAACATAAAAATATAAAACACACTAGTAAAGGTAAGCATATAGTCAAATTCAGAATACTATAATAATGCAACATGGTGGTGTGTTAATCACTTAACTCTTGTACAAAGGTTAAAGGACAAAACTATTAAAAATAACTACAGCTATAATAATTTATTAATGAACACAAAATATTAAAAAAATTTAAACTTTGACATTAAAAACATAAAATGTGGGAACATGGAGTAAAGGAGTAAAGATATGTATGCTATCAAAGTTAAGTTGTTATCAGTTTAAAATAAACTATTATAGCTATAAGATATTTTATGTAAGCCTAATGGTAACCACAATGCAAAACCTATGGTAAATACACAAAAGAAAACAAATCAAAACCTGTTACCATAGAAATTCATTAATTCAAAAAGGAAGACAACATGAAACAAATAAAGGAAGAAGGAAACTACAAAATAGCCAGAAAACAACTAAGATGGCTTTATTAGTACTTTTCCCATCAATAATTACTTTAAACATAAATGTATTAAATTACTCACAAGATATATACTGGCTGAATGAATACAGAAACAAGACCCAACCATATGCTGCCAACTGGAGACTGATTTCAGCTTTAAGGACATAAATACATTCAAGTGAAAGTATGAAAAAAGATTCTGTGCTGAAGAGAGCAGGGGTATCTATACTTATACCACAAAACAGACTTTAAATCAAAGCTGTAACAAGAGACAAAAAAAGATCATTACATAATGACAAAGGAATCAAGTCATCAAGAGGATACAATTGTAAATATATATGCACTTGATACTAAGAACACCTAAATATGGTATTCTGAATTAAACAAATGTTGACAGATCTGAAAGTTAAATAGTATAATAATAGTAGTGGACTTCAATGTCACACTTCAGCAATGGACAAGACAATCCAGACAAAAACCCAAGAAGGAAACATTGGACTAGAACTCTGCTGTACCACAAGTATATCTAGTAGATGTATAGCAACAGTAGCACTTTTTTTCCCTAAAGTGCACATGAAGTGTTCTTGAGGATAGAGCACATGTTAGGCCACAGAGTAAGCCTTAGCACATTTGAGAACATTAATATTGAAATTTTCTGACCACAATGATATAAAAATAGAAATAAAATACAAGAGGAAAACTGGAAAATATACAAATATGGGAAGACTAATCAATACTCTCCTGAACAACCAATGGGTCAAAGAAGAAATCAGTAGGGAAAGCAAATAATATCTTAAGACAAATTAAAATAGCAACATAACATAATGAAACTTATGAATTGCAATAAAAGAAGTTATAAGAGAGAATTTTATAGTGATAAACACCTTGTTAAGACAGATCTCCAATAAAAAACCTAACTTTACAACTCAAGGAAGTAGGAAAAGAACAACAAACTGAGGCCAAAGTTAGTAGAGGCAAGAAATTACAAAAAATCAGAGTAGCAATAAATGAGAGATCAGCAAAATGACAGAAAAGATCAATAAAATTAAGAGCTTTTTTTTTCAAATAGCAAACAAAATTAACAGATTTTCAGCTAGACTAAGAAAAAAGACAACTGAATTAAAATGAGAAATGAAAAATAAGAGATTATAAAAGTAAAAAAGTTCATAAGCGACTACTCTGAGCAGTTATATGTGAACAATTTGGTTATCCTAAAAGAAATGAACAAATTCCTAGAAACATACAGTCTGCCAAGACTGAGTCATGAAGCAATAGGAAATCTGAACAGAGCAGTAACAACATGATAGAATCAGTAATCTAAAACCTCCCCCAAATAAATATTCAGGAACAGATAGTTTCACTAATGAATTATTCAAAATATCTAAGAAAGAATTAATGCCAGTCCCTCTCAAACACTTCCAAAAAAAAATCAAAGGAGAAGGAACACTTCCAAACTAATTGGACATAGCCAGCATTACCCTGATATTAAAGCCAGAGAAGTACAATACAAGAAAAACAACAGGGAAATATCCCTAATAAATACAGATGCAAAAGTTTTCTACAAATACTAGCAAATATATTTAGCAGTGTTTAAAAGAATCACACACCATGATCAAGTGGAACTCATCCAGGAGATGCAAAAATGATTCAACATAGGGAAATCAATAAATATGATATACTACTTCAATAGAATGAAAATAAAAATCATATGATAATCTTAATAGATTTAATAAAAGTATTTTTCAAAATATAACTTGCTTTCATGGTAAAAAAATAACAAATTGGGTATGGAAGAAACATATCTCAACATAATAAAAACCTAAAACTGACATCATCAACAGCGAAAGGTTGAAAGTTTTCCTCCAAGATCAAGAATAGAACATGATTCCTACTCTCACTATTCCTATTCAGTGTAGTACTGGAAATCCTAACCAGAGGAACTAAGAAAAAGAAATAGAAGGCATCCAAATTGTAAAGGAAGAAGTAAAATTCTTTCTGTTTGCAGATGATATAACCTTATACATAGATATTATTAAGACTCCACCAAATAAAAGCCCCATTAGAATTAGTAAAAAGAAAAAAAAAAAAGGAAGAAGAAAGAAAGATAGAAAAAATCATATCTAGTCACTTATGATGGAACATTATGGAGACTAATATGAGAAAAAGAATGTATATATATATATATATATGTGAGACTGGGTCACTTTGCTGTACAGTAGAAATTGACAGAACACTGTTTACCAACTATAATGGAAAAAATATAAATCATTATAAAAAAATTTCAGTAAAGTTTCATGATACAATATCAACACACAAAAATCAGTTGCATTTTTATAACTAACAGTACACCATCTGAAAAAGAAAGAAAACAGTCCCACTTAAAATAGCATTGAACACAAATATTTTGGAGTACATTTAATGTAGGCAGTGAAAGATCAGACATGCTGAACTCCATAAAACACTGATGAAAGAAGACATAAATAAATTATGAGTTCTTGTTCCAGAATTAGAAGGATTGATATTATTACTGCATTATCAAAAAACTAAAGGCATTTTTTCACAGAAATGGAAAAAGCAATATTACCATTTGTATAAAACCACAAAAGACTCCAGAGCAAGGCTGAGAAAGGGAAATAACATTGGAGGTGTCACACTTCCTGCTTTCATACCATATTACAAAGCTACAGTAATCAAAGCAGTATGGTACTGGCATAAAAGCAGATACACAGAACAATGAAACAGAATTCAGAGCCCAGAAATCAGCCTTTGCATATATAGTCATCTAATATTTGACAAAGAACCTAGATTATTCAGTGAGGGAAATCTTTTTCATAAATGGTACTGGGAAAACTGGATATTTATATTAAAAAAATTGGACTTTGATCTTATACTACTCACAAAAATCAACTCAAAAGAGATGAGAGACTTAGATGTAACATCTGAAACTGTAAAACCTCTAGACAGAAACATAGGGAAAAAAATCTCTTTTAAATTGATCTTGGCAATAATTCTTTGTATACGACACCCAAAGCACAAGCGACAAAAGCAAAAATCAACAAATGAGACTACATCAAACTAAAATGCTCAGCACAGCAAAATAATTAATAAAATGAAAAAGTAGCCTATGAAATGTGACAAAATATTTGCAAACCATGTATCAGCAATTAATATCCAATATATAACAGAAACATATACAACTAAATAGCAAAACAAAACAAAAACCCCACAAATAATCTGATTTCAAAATGAGCCAAGAATCTGAATAGACTTCTTTTTCAAAGAAGATATACAATTAATAGGTATATGAAAAAGTGTATGAAAAGATGCTCAACATTACCAGTCATCAGGGAAATCAAATCATAACCACAATGTGGTATACCTCCCACCTGTTAGAATCCCTATTTTCAAAAAGACAAGAAATAGCAAGTGTTGATGAGGATGTAGAGAAAAGGGAACCCTTATGTGCTATTGGTAGAAGTGTAATTTGGTGCAGCCACAGTGAAAAACAATGTGGTGTTTCCTCAAAAAATTATAAATAGAACTAGAATACAATAATTTTACTTTTGGGTAAATATTGAAAGAATAAAATCGCTGTCTCAAAGAGATATCTGCATATCCATGTTCACTGCAACATTATTCACAATAGCTAAGGCATGGGACAACCAAATGTTCATCAGCAGATGAATTGGTAAAGAAAATGAGGTATGTATATACACATTTTATACTAAAATTTTTTTTAAAAAAAAGAAGAAATCTTGCTGTTCGCAACAAGATGGCTGGACCTAGAGGGCATATGCTTAGTAAAATCAGTCAGACTGAGAAAGACAAATACTGCATGGTCTTACTTCTGTGTTGAATCTAGGAAAGATTAATTTAAAGAAACTGCAGATTCAAGGTTGCTGAGCCTGGGGGAAATGAGGAAATGTTGGTTAAAAGGTTCAGACTAGTACTTACGAGATGAATAATTTTAGGGATCTAATGAACATCATGGTGACTATTGTTAATAATATAATGAACAAAAACTGTATTCTAGGCATTTCTGTTTTTTGTGCTTTGCTTTATTTTGCTTTGCTGATAGATGCATTTTTTTTTACAAGCTGAATTTTTGTGGCAGCTTTTCATTAAGCTGGTCTGTCTGTGCTATTTTTTCTAACAGCATTTGTTCACTTTGTTTCTCTGTCACATTTTGGCAATTCCTACAGTATTTTAAACTTTTCCATTATTATTATATTTGCTATGGTGATTTACAAGCTGATCTTTGATATCACTTTTGCAAAGGCTCACTGAAGGCTCAGATGATAGCAGTTTGTGGCAATAAAGTGTTTTTAAATTAAGGTATGTTTTTTTCAGATACAATGTTGTAGCACACTTAATAGACTATAGGATGGTGAGAACCTAATGTTTACATACTCCAGGAAACCAAAAAATTCTTGTGACTCGCTTTACTGTGATATTCGCTTTATTGGGGTAGTCTGGAACTGAACCTGCGTTGTCTCTGAGGTATGCTTGTTTTCATTTGCAAGTCCCTAAGAGATTAGATCTTAAAAGTTCCCACAACACAAACACCCAAGAGAGTTATATGAAGGGATGGATAATTTTAAAACCTTATTGTGGTAATCATTTTGCAATATATAAGTACATCAAATCATCATGTTGTACACCTTAGACTTACACAGCGTCGTATGTCAATTATGTATCAATAATGCTGGAAAAATATAGAAAATTGCCAAAAAAGTTACCATTTAGGGATGCAAACATGTAGCAAATATATAAATACATGACTAGAAATAATAACCAAATTTAACAGTGATTACTCAGGAGACTAAGGAAGAGAAAAATGGGATACATGTGGTTAAAAGAGAGACATTCAACCATACATGTCATGTTTTGTTTCTTAAGCATGGTACATTAGTGTACATTATAATATCTGTATGACCTTTGGATATATGATATATTTTACAATATGTAGATTAAGTTATTTAGTTGATAAATTCCCCATTGATTAAAATATGTACTCGTTAGCTTGATTTTTCTTCTATTTCTAACTTATACCAGCCCAGCTCAGTTCTATATAATTCAAAACATAGAAAATGGCTAACAGAAGTCCTAATCTTTATTTTTTAAAACTTAAATAATGCATTAACTATACTCACTGTTAGAAGGTCAGTAATAAACAAAAGATAGCAACCCTGGGCTTGGGGCTCTCACAGTTCAGTGAAGAAGATCAGCCTCTGAATAATTACAGTGTAAAATGCAAAGTGATATAAAAAAGGAACAAATGAACTGGGTCATGAAGTATGAGTAGTATTGACAGGCATTCCAGATACAAGGGACAATATGTGTGAGGCAAAGCAGTGGGCAAAGCCCTAACTGTTTCAAAATTTAGGATTCTCCAAAGGCTATCTAAGTGCTGACTATCTTGAGGAAGATGATACTGCTTGTCTCAGTTCTAACAAGCTATTATAATATTCCACCTATTATTCTAATCCTTTAGAATTTTCAGTTTATTTTCTGGACATTCTTCTCATGTATTGTTCTTCAGGCTTCAAGATACCATTGAGTAATTTTATGTGCTTTGTTTTCTAAAGGAAATATGTAATTTAAGCTTATTACAAATGCTATACCTAGTTAATCTGAACCACATAAAACTGCTTGATAACCATTTCTGACATACAGAAACAGTAGTTTCATATGGTTCCAACCAATATTACCTGGCCAATGTTTCTTTTCCTTTTAATAAGTATACACAAATATTCTGGCTTCTCATTTTCCTCAATCCAACTCCAGTCGCTTAATAATTTTGCAGTATACATCTCTTTTTAACAAAACTATCCTATATCCTAATATTTTCCTGAACATATGTATTGCTATGAAGTTTAAAAGGCCCTTTATTAGCATTAGAAAATTGGACTGAATTGATTAATTAGAAAGTTCATCAGAGTTAGAAGCAAACATATTTGACTTGATGGTTAGAAGATGGAAACCAGAATATGAGATACTACCTTAGTATCTTAGATTTCTTTCACCATGATACCACTGAGCATCACTTAATATGTTGTCTTTTAGGAAACAAGGCAGGTCTATGGGGCCAAATCTATTTCTTTTAACATCTTTTCAGTTCTAGGTTTTGCTTGGTTTGCTGTATCTTTGAAAGTTAATTGACATACATTTTCTTTAGTGAACCATTTATTTTTCTCTTAGCCTGATAATATATAGGAGGTAGAAAGAAGTATAGGGTATTCATTCATTTCTTTCAATTAAGACAAAGTTTAACTCTACCTGGTGGTACTTTAGGCTGGGCTCAGGGATTGACAAGGAGGGGTCACAAAGGGCATTAGGTAATGAGGAAGGAGACAGTGCTTAACTATTTGACCCATATATTTCCAAATGTTCTATTTGTACAACTTTCTTTACTTGATTTCAATATCTGGTATATTCAAGTTGTAAAACTTTCTTATTGTTCAGATACTTATGGAAAAAAATGGCCATCAGTTATAAAATGCTTCCTTTTGGAAAAAGTAAATACAGCCTTTGAAATGAGTAACTGAAGAGTGATGGCAATACATTCACGTGGTATTTTCTAATGTCATAATCTTGATAGCTAGCAAATACTCAATTAGTAAAATTTTCAGTGCTAATATTAAAATCAAATTTCATTGAAATAAAAGTATAAAAATCAAATTGAGATGTTAGATTTCATTTTTTCAAAAGTGGCTTGCCAAATTTCATATTCTGGAAATAAATTATGAAATTACCTAAACCTACCTCTTAACAAATTGAGTCACAGTATAACTAATGCTGTAAATTTAGGAGCATCACTGGTGAAGTTCTACTCCAAAAATTAAGGAAAATTGTAGTGCGTCTGGCTTGTAGTATGGTGTTAATTGTCAAACTTTTTTTTTAACCACAGAATTGTTATTCCTTTATGTTGACTGCAGACTCTGCCTTAGTTTGGGAGCTATTAATATCTATCAGGATGAATTGTACATACTTGAACTAAGAAAAATTTACTTGACAACTCTAATGGCTGCGAAAAAGCCATTACAGAGTCACAGAGAAAAGGAAAAAGAAAGGCCAAGGCATGGCAAGGAACCAGAGAATAAATTCTTCTTTTTCTCTTACTAACTCCCACTGTTCTCTTTTTAGCCCCACCTCTGCATTTTTCCCTTGTCTTTTTTTTTTAAATTAAATGCATGTTTCTCAATAGCTATGCTTTTGTGTTTTGTTGAAAGCATGAATATATGATACACACACATGCATGGCCTTGATGCCATGGACTGCTGGGAACACATGGCATTTACTACTGTTTGATGCCGATGGAGGAGCCAGTAAGAATCAGGGCCAAGATTTTCCTTTAAATGGAGTAGTAGGAGTTGCCCCAAGTTCCCTGGCTCAATAGACTGATTACAGCAGTGACACAGATTCAGTCCTTGTGCCCCGGAACTTTGCATACCATGGGTGCAGCAAAAATAAATAAATAAATAAATGGAACAGCAAAGACTATGAAGGAAACCTCCTAAAAGTTGATATTTTTCAGGCTTCTGGAGCAGTACTGCCTTTTGTTACGTTCTCCCCAGAAGCCTTTTAAAGAGCAATTGAGGGAATGATGCTATTGGTGTGTTTGATCATTTCTCAGTTTTTAAAATTATTTTCCAAAGCAGCTCCACACTAAAAATCCCTTACAAACCTCAATGACATAGTTAAAGTAAAATACACCTAGAAAAGGTAGCCACAAAAGCTTTGAAACTTCAGCAAACTACCTATAAAGAGCTACTGGGCAAAATTAAAAAAAAAAAGATTTTGGGCAAAATTAAAAAAACAAACAAAAACTTTCCTTTGAATAAAACAAAGGTGTGTAATACTTATCGCCATTTGATCAGTCATTGCCATTTTCCCCCAATACAGTAAGTATTTACTTGCTGTTTTTCCTTCTAATGCTGCTTCCTGTTGTATTTACATTTTATGAGGCCACAACATGGGTGAAAACATATATTGTCCCAATGGTTACTATAGAGGAATGCTGGAGACAGGAGCTGTGAAAGAGCTGTACAGTTGATTTCCAAATCAAACAGCCTGTTTATGAAAATAATTCTATAGCTTCAACATCTATTTAGATGCAGCAGAAATCCTTCTGAGGAGAAGTGCATCAAAAAAAAAAAAGAAAAAGAAACAGAGTAAAGAAAAAAAAGAAGCAGAGATCTTACTTTTAGCTCATCTTCAGATTTGCAAGGGACAATAAGCGAGATTCATTAGGCCATTTGTTTCTGTCATCTGCCATGATTCAAAATGAAATACTAAATGTTTCATGGAGTCAGAAAAAAAGTAGAATTTGTCTTTGTGTTGGCTGTGCAAAGGCGGTGTGGCTTACAGCCCCCATACAAGAGGCCTGACGGATGAAAGGGGGAAGGGTGGTGCCATCTGAATGATGACGGGCTAATATCATCACCCTCTTGTCAGCTGTAATAGGCTTTTCCTCACAGAAATAATTCATAAAACCGCTACATTATATTCTATCCCTGACAGGCCCTATCTATCCTCCAACCCAGCAGGCTCACAACTAATAAGAAAATATGTGGTTCAGGAACCCTGAAAAATTAAACAGGTAGTTTATGAACAATTTGTTTCATGGGGATGTTTATTATGTTTATTAAATATTGAGCCTTTAATGTTTTCCCAGTGCAGATGATATCATAAAAATGCTGACTTAAGCCTCGGATGTATTCTTAGAAAATGACATTTTACACCACTAGTAGGACATAGTAAATAACTAAATTATAGCAGCTTATGTGTGCGTATAGAGACAGGATGTAGAAAATGTAATTTATAATGTATCTTTATGTACATGGGTATGTGAGATACGTCCTTGTATATCCTCGTGGACCACGTTCAAGCTTTTGTTGCAGGCTTGGGCTTAAAAGTAAGTTAGGGAATACCATTATTTTAGCACTTGTCTTGAAGAAGGTCAGCCTGTGGTTTGTTTTATTACTTGTACTAAAGGAGAAACCTTGAGTTCAATGTTTGAGGCATCAAGAGTACACATACTCTGGGCACTAATAATAAACTTAATCAGGGGTGTTACTTTGTAAGTACAATTTTTATAGAAATCCGTTATCTGGGTTTTCTCCAGAGGCCAATGTATGTGAGCATATGAGGGTAAAATGGCTTCTGATAATGTGATCTTCTTTATTTGAAAAGTATCAAATTAGATACAGAAACTGTTCTGCAGAGAGAGACAGAGAAAGTGCATGAAGCATGTTCCTCCTTTGCCCATACCTTGCACATTACTAGCTTTGCTGTCATAATATATTTAATCAGTGTGACAGTAAATGATCTTCTGCTGTAGACAAGCAAGTGGAAGATTATCTGCATCTTACAGGGTTAATGGCCCTTCCATAATAAACAATACCCACAGTATGAAAATAAGGCAATAATTCACGTACATATTTCAGAAAGCACATGCCCAAGGTGATTTACAAAGGAAGTTGGATCAAACCTGTGGTTAAATGCTATAGTATTCCAGGCCACAGCGTTACTGATCTCAGAAGGACATCTTAATTTACTGTATATTCCCACAGAGAAACATGTACATATTTTGTAATAAATACATCCTCACAGGGTTTCACCAAGGCTATATAGGTACATATAATGTGAAAATTCAGATGAAATAGAAAATATCAGCATGAAGAGGTTAAATGCAGAATCTATTTGAAGAGTGGTTATCAGTGAATTGGCTTCGAGCTAGAGGAATTCTTGAGGGGCCACTCATGTACTGTTTTTGTCTAATACTTTTATAAGTATCCCAAAGAAAGAAATGGAGGGAAACTGACCCAAGCTTGAGGATGACCCTGAAAGCAAGCATTCAAATTAAGGGTGACTTTTGTCAATTGCAAGGTATGGTCAGAGATAAATAGAAAGGGATTCAGAAAGAGGAGGTAAGAAAGCTAAGCTTACTCACACAGGATGGGGGATGTCTAAATGTTTGCAGGCATGTCAGAAATCTTTTGTTGTGGATGATAGGCCAGTTGATAGCAAAACAGAATAAGTATCTAAAAATCTAGAAAGATACTGTGACTATTAAAACAGTCTAGCTCGGGATATAAAACAATCTTTTGTTCAATGTTGTTCATCCTCTGAGTTGTTCTCAATCTAGTTTCCACAAATGAAGAGTGGTGTGAAGTTGGACAGAAAAGGCTAAGGGATTGAGATATGTAGCTTGCAGAAGAGAATGGTGAAGCTGAATAATAATTTTTACCTCTAGGGGTTTTCTTAGCTAAGGGTGGAAAATAAACTATGTTCTTTCTTTTCCAGTAAACTAACTGGTCCAGCAGGATGATTTGAGATTAAATGCACTATTTTTTATAATGGGATCATTAAATATCTGTTATATATTCTGTTGCTGAGATTTTAGAATGAGATTTGGTTTTCATTTCTTAGGAATAGGCTAGAAGCAGCCTGTCCTTAAGAGAAGGTTGGTTGTTTAACATTTTGTGGTTCCTTCCATCTTTAAGAGTACATGAATCTAAGCATCAGGTCTCTATCTCTGTATACAGTTTCTAATATTTCCACTGAGAGTATATTGTAATAATTATTGGGCCACTCTGAAGCTTCTTTCAAAGTTTAATTCTAAAGAATAAAAGGACCTCGCCTCTCCTAAATACCTTCTCCAAGGGGTAGGTTATTTTCTGATAGAATTGGAAAATTATCCATTTAAACTTGATTCATTTGAAACTTTTTGTCCTGGTATAGACTTTCTGAGGTGAGGTTGCCACTCGTAGAACTAGTACCCCTGAAGAGATGACCCCTTCTAGCTTGCCTTTGGTTTTCTGTGCACTCTGAGTTTATGAAGGCCAGAACCCTGAATACATCTATACACAAGAGACAGACAGTTGGTAGGGAGAAAAAATTTACTCTGGGTCTTTAAAGAACCATGAACATCTGAAACAGCATTAGGCTGTGTTTGGTCTCTGGGGCACATGTTGTGCTACCAATTTCAGACATCCTTGTTTTAGAAGAAGGCAGTTGGTGGCAATTAATTACCCCTGGATAGCATATACAGCTGCAGCCGATGTATGGAAACAGAAGAGAAATTAGATTTAATTGGCCCTAGCACAATCAGGAATGTGGCATTTATTTAATTATGACTTGTTGGGAATGAGCCTTGATTAGTATTTTATTGCATTTTTAATATTAATAATACAATTAATAATATGCAGCATATTAAAATGAAATAAGCTTCTTGGATGTTATAGTAAGGTATTGCATGTTATTTTTAGAAACACATGAAGTATGTTCTTTGACAATCAGGAAATTCTCAATTATATAAAAAATGAAGGGTTTCTTACCCTTGAGTGTCAGTCACATTGATTATTTCAAAGTTTTCCTTTATCAAGCCAGGGCCTGATGCATCTTCAGCAGAGCTTGTGTTAGTGGGTGAAATGATTCATTGAAACCCAATTTATTTTCTATTTTGGTCTACTTTTTGGCTTTGAAGTTAAAATGTTTGTCATTAAGTGCCCTTGCATCTTTTGCTTGATAATAACTGGGATTTCTTAAAAGGGAAAAGAAAAAACAATCTGGCATTTGTACAAAAAGTACAGAAAATGAAACATCATAACTCTATGGGGCTTTAAAAATTGTCATCATTCTCAAACACTGATTTAACTCTTATGAAAATATTTACCTAGGAAAATATCTTACATTGTATTGAAAAATAATTGAACTTGCACTGATTATTTACTTAGTATTTTTCCCGGTTTGTATATATTAATTAAAAATCCTTAAAAGTAGGAGTCCAGACTTTCTTACATTATAGTTTTTCAGGATGAACATTTGCTCCCAATTCAAGGGACTATATTGCATTACAACTTGCATTTAAACCATGTCTCCCTGACGTAAATGTCCCCCTGAGTACCACACAAAAAAACGAGAGTGAATGCTTCTAACTGCCAGGCTGTATTTTTAAAATTCTGTCTTTTAAGTCCACACATCCAGGCAGTATTTCAGCACAGTTTCACACAAAAGCAGCAGGATTAGAAGTGCTTTGCTGTTGCATCAAACATTTGTAAATAGAGGGAAAGCAACACCCCCTGGTCCTACAGCTGTTCATAAACTGAAGTGGTTGTGTGTTCTAGGGAGTAAGGGAGGCAGCCTTGCAATGATCACGGTGACTTGTGCAGTCTGGAGAGGACTGTTTATTTTTAACTCCTTCACCTTTGCAAGTGGGATGCTGCCCTGGACCTCAATGTAGAGAAAGAATACCAAACTCAGTGAGTGAGCAAGAAGTTAAAAAGCCTACCAGGAATTCACAACATTCAGGCTTGGAGACAGAGTTACTTTAGAGAGGAGAGGTTTTCTACTTTCCTTTCCTTGAACTTGTTTTGGTATTTTTTTTATCATATGAAAAAATTAAGGAAAAAAACATTTTTCACAGAGGACACTAGACACTTCTTCATTTTGTCAAACATTTCTGAAATACCTGCTGGGTGTATACATTCCTGTTCAAGATACATATGATATCAAAATGAAAGATGGGTTTGCCCTTACAAATCATGAAAGAACCAGCAAATCAAAGCAAGCGTATGATTGCTTTATGTGGGGCACCCCAGAAGCAGCATTCAAGGAAAACCAATCCAAACTTTGGAGTCAGGAGACCTGGGTGTCGTGTGTGTTATTTTGCCGGGAATTGACTCTGGAACCTTAGGCTTATCACTTACTTCTCTTGAATTCAACTCCCCCACTTGCAAAATGAAGAAGTTAAATTCTTTAGATGATCTCTGAGGCCCCTTCATACCTAAGACTTTATTATTGTTATCTGTAGGATTGAGGGAATGTGCTGGAGCCTTAGTAAAAAGATGGAAAAATCCTAAAAATTCAGAAATGTCATTTTGTAAGGGCATGTCAGATGTCTACTCAAAGCAACAGAACAGGGTCTCTGCCCAGAAATATGCCTGTGAAAATTGACTCAAAGAGCTAACAGAGTGCAGGAAGTGGTGGGGGCAGAATGAGGGGAAGCAATTATTTCCTCTTCTTTTTCACCAACGGAAAGACATTTCCTAAATACAAGGGAAATCCAGCCTCTGTTTGATGAGCTTCAGTCCCCTGCAGAATAAGCTTTACCTGGCACTGGGCTTTGCATATCACACCGAGTGGCCTGAACCCTCCACATAAGGCTTGGTGAGTGCTCAGGAAACAATTTGGCTGTCTCTTAAATCAGCTTTTAAAAGTTAAACAGGAGAAAGAGACATGCAGAGTGAGTGAAGTCACACCTCAAATTATAGCCATGTTTGTCATTTGACGCCACGCATCAGAAATAGCAGTTAAATATTAACGCATATGTGTACATTTACATGTGTCTATAGACATAACCCACACTTCCCTGCTAAGTTCACTGTTTTTGTTTGATGAGTTGTGGGGCTGTTTTCAAGATCTGCCAGTTGGAAGTAACTACTATTTGTAAAGTTAAATGAACTTGGCCTGGGAAATAGTCCATTACAGGAGAAATTTTACATAAACATACGGGTACTGAATTACTCCTTGTTCCTTTAAGCCGATGACAAGTATCATTATCCAAAGTGGTATTGGTTTGTGCAGGAGCTGTGCATGCTCCTAATGTAGTTTCTTTACTTTTCTGTACGAAAACCCCTCAGACACAGTATGCAACTGTCTGTCAACAAAGAAGTCCATGATATAAAATCACCACTATAGCAGCTAGTAGAGACAGGCAGCCAACAGCCCTTGCTTGACAGAACACCCACACCTTTGGTGGCTAAGAAGCCAGTTGCAAAGCAACAGTTAAGGACTGGGATTTTATTTTGTAGTTTTCCGACCCCATCTTCTCATCAATCTTGTACGGAATATATAACTATAATAAAACTGCCAGTGACACCAAGGCATCAGGGATTCTTGTAGCAATTATGCTCAAATATGAAACACACATGCACGTGCACACACATGCACACACACACACACATGCATACACAAAATCGAGAAAATAAAGCCAGGTGAACATTGGTACATTTCCACTGAGTACAATTACAGAACCAGTGCATCCAAAACTTCATTATCACAATATGATTTGACATGTCCCTTGTAATATAACTCATACATTTACAAAATAAATCTTCAGAGGTGTTAAGAATAGAATGGCTGACTGGAGCTGTTATTTCATTCACAGGGATGGGGCGGACATATGTGTCATTATGCATGTAACTACTTAAGTAAGTCTTTCTATCTAAAATATTTTTTTCTTTTGTGCTGAAAAATGTAAACATATTTTTAAAGCAAAAATTCTATATGTCAGGGAAGCTCTAAGTGTCTTGGTAATGTGCTGCCTTTTGTTGGAGTTTGTTAAAGTATCTTAAATCTAGTCTCCTTTTGACACCATGTTGGGAAACTGGGGATTGGGGGAAGTATTATTAGGAGGGTAAAGAAAGGAAGGAAATCCATATTTTTGGTTCAGGAGAAATTTGTATTTATTAAAGGTAGTTTCTAGATATAATTTTCAGGCCACCAACTGATCTTGTAGATTAGTATTTGGGAGAAGGTGGAAAGGAGAAATGAATGACATCTGTACATACCTGCCTAGAGTGTACAAATGTACATATATACTCCTGCCAGTAACCTCTCCCTTATAAATAATGAGGTGCTGCATCTTAAGTCTGATTTCTAGTATCCTACTGCAGGGCTGAATTCAGAGCCTTTTCTTTTTCTTCTTTTTTTCTTTTTCTTTTTTTTTAACATTCTCTTATTACATATTTTGTTTATTGGGTAATAACTTTAAGTTTTGAAATCTAAAACTAACAGACTCAGTTGGACTTGTTGCAACTGATATGGTTACCACAGGTAACCTGTCCTCTGTAACCCGACATCTGTCTTAGTGAGAGGTTTTTCTTGCCTCAGAATTTACTCCCCCTGTTCTAGGATTTCCTCTCCCTTTGGTGAGCTGTTTTAGCTTGTCTCCAGCTGCCTGACAAAACAGTCTCATATCCCTGACACCAGAGGGGGAAATAAAACCAACTTTAAAAAAGTGTTTTCATGTCAATGTTTTATCATTTTGAAAGATTGAAAAAAGTTGTCTGAACGTCATATGTTGCAAATACCTGGTAAACAATGGGGCACACAGGCTCCAAGGAAGAAAAAACAAATCAAACTTTTGCCTCAGGAAGGAATAAGCAAGAGAGGATTTTATTATTTCCATGTGTTATTTTGAATATATTATTCTGAACAGCACTTAGCACCTTCATGGTGCTAAATTAATTTAAAATGATAATATTTTCCCTTCCTTTCTAAGCGATCTCTTCTGTGGGTGTTGTAGGATACAGGTGGTGGGCAGAAAACTTGGAGGTTTTGATCTTGCATATGAAATATCTCAAGTTGTTAAGTTTTTACATTCCCAATTTGTTGCTGGGTAACAAACCATAGAGGTAGAATATGATTATATTTCCAGAATAGGTATTTTCATAGGTTTATAAAAATGGTATATTTATAAATCTGTATTAAATTTTTCAAAGAATTTCGCATTTGTATCATACTTAACCCTCCAGCTTCCCAAGTGCTAGATACAGGAGGTGATACTTTCCATAATTGACACCAGAGGAAGGTTAAATGACTTAATCCAAGTTTGAAGTGATATTATCACCAGAAGCTGAATGCTGTCTCTTCTACCTCAGAGTAGAACCAAAGTAGACATAGGTTTTATTTGAAATAGAAAGCAGTGATTTTTTTTTTAATCTATGTCATCTTTGAATTCTAGAAAACCAGGACCCTGGGCTTAAAATGGGTTAGAAAATTTTCTAGGAAGACTGAGCAAAGGAAACTGGCTCTTGTGAAGACATCTTAGAATAAAACAAAGTAAACTTGAAATTGCCTTTCTATTCTTTGCTCTTAGGTTTTTGTTATTGTTGTTTCACATAAGGATGCTGATGCTTTGTGAAAAGAATCTATGATTCCTTAGAAGTTCCCATGAGGTGCAGTGGGTTAAGGATCTAGAGTTGCTGCAGCCGTCATGTAGGTTGCCACTGCAGTGGTGTGGGTTCAGTCCTTGGCCTAGAAACTTCCATATGCCTCCAGTGCCCGCCCCCCACCAAAAAAAAAGAATTCAGAGCTAAACCCAAATGAAATAGTTTCCTTGCTTTCCCATTGCTTTGTAATAAGAGGCCTTTAGAGTGTTTCTCTTTTCTCCTGTTGTTCTGTGTTTGCTCCCCTTTCTCCCTATCAATCCTGACTTTCAGGAAGTAAATTAGTAGCATTCTCTGACATTCCAAGAATTCAGGTTATGTTTTAAACATACAATCAGGAGTTCCCGTCGTGGCGCAGTGGTTAACAAATCCGACTAGGAACCATGAGGTTGTGGGTTCGGTCCCTGCCCTTGCTCAGTGGGTTAACGATCCGGCGTTGCCGTGAGCTGTGGTGTAGATTGCAGATGCAGCTCGGATCCCTCGTTGCTGTGGCTCTGGCGTAGTCCAGTGGCTACAGCTCCGATTCGACCCCTAGCCTGGGAACCTCCATATGCTGCGGGAATGGCCCAAGAAATAGCTAAAAAAAAAGACAAAAATAAATAAATAAATAAAATAAAAAATAAACATACAATCATATAAACTTTACGTAAGGTAGATTTTTATTATCCTTCTCTCTAATAGTATAAATAGGGGAATAATCCGGCATTTATAATCACTGGCATAGAAAGTGAAGTTGAAAAGTAGTTTCAGAGATAAAGAGATGCTTAAGATAGGGTGGAAATTTTAGGAGTGACTTGCAAGAAAAACACTGGTTGTGACATGGGGAGAGAGAAAAAGAGGAGAAGAGGGAAAGAATGAGAGAGGAGAGGGACAGAGAGAACCAGAGAAAGAGAAAAGAAAGACAAAAAGGAAAGAAGGAGGAGACCAGGGAAGGAAGGAAAGAAAGGGTGAGGGGATTGGAAGGGAAGGAGGAAAAAAATGGGAAAAAAGGAAGAAACGAAAAGAAAAAAATCTGTTAAACAAGGAATGGGGAAATATATGTACGTTTCAAGAAGGCAAAAGTTAATAAATACAGGAAGTCCCAGGTGGAGACTTTTTTTAGAGACTTTGAAGTTTAGTTTAAATATAAATATGGTACTGTTTAATGTGCTAAGTTAGTCAAGGGCATATTTTTCTTTTAAAGTCTGGTGAAGGTGGGGATATTGAAGACATGGGTGGACATCTCAGTCACCTTTTAAAATATAAATTAGCTGGGCTAGACAAGATGGCGGAGGAGTAGGGGGACAGGCTAGCCCTCTCCCACAAACATGACAAAAAAAGCACATCTACAGAATAAATGACTCGCACAGAACAGCAACCAATCGCTGGCAGAGGAACCTAAACTCCAATAACGGCAAGAAGTTCATGACATTACAGGGCAGAACGGGAGAAAAGAGGAGAGTGAGAGAAGGTGAATCTGAGCCCGACGGGCGCTCCCGAAAGGGAACTGCGGAGGAGAAAGGAATCCCGCACCCTGGAAAGTCACCTACATGGGGAAAGATCAAACAACCGGAGGAATCTCCAAATGCAGTAAGAGTGTAGCAGTAAGTTGGAGTATGGAAAAGCCGATCAAGAACCAAACGGACCATCTGAACTACGGGCACAGTCACCAAAAATTGAGACGCCTGGGTGGGGGCTGGGCACCGAGACCTCCGCTCCAGAGGTTAGTCCCCAGGAAAGGGCCGGGGGACACCTGGGTGGGGGCTGGGCACCGAGACCTCGCCTCCGAGGGTTGGTCGCTGAGAAAGAGCCCAGGGATGCCTGGGTGGGGGCTGGGCACTGAGACCTAGGCTCCAGAGGATAGTCCCCGGGCTGGGGGGGCGGGGCAGAAACTGCTTGGGAGGCCTAGAAACCATTTGACGGGGCAGAGACTGCCTGGGAGACTAGAAAACAAAGCTGTCACAGAGAAAGGGAGCAATACTCTAGGGGCGGGGAATTGGAAAGCCGCATCAGAGGGAACCTGGGAGAAGAGCCTGGTCTGCGCCTGTGCTGGGGAGGGGAGAGAAGAAGGGGTGGGTCCCCATAGAATACCCCCCCATGCCACAGCAAGCTTACAGGCCCGCTAGCTAGCTGAAAGCTGTGCTTCCCAGTGCATCCCCTCCCCCCACCCCCAACACCCCCTATGCTCTCGCTGAACCTGGGGCTGCCTGCCATCCAGGAGGGCTGGCCTCAACAATTGCTTGAAGCCTACCACCACAGGGGCTGTCCCTGCACAGGCCTGCTTGTCTTTTGGAGGGGCTACAGTTCTGCAGAGCAGCACCAAACACCACCAGCCCCCAAGATAAGGCCTGCAGCACAGAAAAGCTAGAACAAGCCTAGCCAGGCCATGAATAGATCTGCCTAACTCTCGGACGGTTTTTCTGAGTCAGGCTGCCCCGGGGAGGAGCCTCTTGGGTTTCCAACAGCCCTGCTACAGCCCAAGCCCCCAGGGGGTGCCCCACTCCAACAGAATAGCTGCTCAGCACCACCAGCCCCCTGGAAGAGCCCCTGCAGCCCAGAAAAGCTGCAACAAGCTTGGCCAGACTGTGAAAAGATCTGCCTACATTCTCAGGTCTTCCTTCTGAGTTGGACTGCCCTAGGAAGAGCCTCTTAGGTTCTCATTGACCCAGATAGCTGCTCCAGCCCCCAGGGGGTGCTGCACTCCTAGGAAACAGCTGCCCAACACCGCCAACCCCCCTGCAAACCCAGCTTAAAAACACCAGAGCAAGCTCTGCATGACAAGTGAAATCTGCTACCATCGTGGTGTGGACCTCCCAGTCCTGTCTGCCCTCAGGAAGCCCTCCTTTGCTTCAAAGAAACAAACTGTTAGCCCCATCAACACTCCAGAAAAGCCACACTGCCTCAGAAATATTGACCAACAACGCCAGCCCTCAGGAAATATTCCACGGCAGTGACAAGGCAAACACTGCCTGATAACGGAGAGTACAACTCCCTCAGGAAGAAGAAAAAACAACAAGCAAGATGAAGAAGCTGAGAAACCACCCCCAGTCAAACCACAGGAGAACTCACCTAAAACAGTCAACAATGAAACACATCTCTGCAGTCTGACAGACCTGGAGTCCAAAGAGAAATAGTGAAAATACTGAAGGAATTAAGAAGATATGAAACAGTAATGCAGATACCCTCAGAAGGAACTAGAAAATATAAGGAGGAGCCAAGAAAAAACTAGAACATTCATTTGCAGACATGCAAACTGAACTAAGGGCAGTAAAAACCAGAATGAATAATGCAGAAGAACGAATCAGTGATATGGAAGATAGAATAATGGAAATCACTCTCATCTCAATCCGGTCAACAGACAGAAAACCGAATCAAAAAACTGGACAGCAATATAAGAGACCTATGGATAATATAAAGCGGGCCAATCTACCATATAGGAATTCCAGAAGGAGTAGAAAAAGATAAGGGGATAGAAAATATATTTGAAGAAATTATCGATGGAAACTTCCCAATCTAAAGGATACTGGGTTCAAGATACAAGAAGCACAGAGGGCCCCAAACAAACTGAACCCAATAGACCCACACCAAGACATCATAATAAAAATGGCAAAAGTCAGTGATAAAGAGAGGATCCTAAAGGCAGCAAGAGAAAAACAGAATGTTACCTACAAGGGAACCCCCATAAGAATATCAGCTGATTTCTCTACAGAAAACACTACAGGCCAGGAGGGAATGGCAAGAGATATTAAAGTGCTAAAAGGAAAAAATATGCAACCTAGAATACTCTATCCAGCAAGAATATCATTTCAAATAGAAGGGGAAATAAAAATTTTTTCCAACAAACAAAAACTTAAAGAATACTGCAACACAAAACCCAGGTTAAAGGAAATATTGAAAGGGCTTCTCTAAACCAAAAAGAAAGGAAGGAAAGGGAAGAAAAAAGAAAGAAAAAAAAAAAGAAGAGGAAGAACTAGGACTGAGGAAACCGCAATCAGAGAGCAGTCACTCAAATAAGCCAGCATACAGATTCATCATGAACATGCTTCAAACAAAATAAAATTAAAAAGAAAAAAATAAAAAAGAGTCATCAAAACCATAAAACGTGGGCAAGGGATGTTAGGAAGTAAATAACCCTTTTTGTTTGTTTGTTTGTATGTTTCTCTTCTTAATTTTAAGATAGTAATGAAGGGTTTGAACTTACAGGACCATCAGGCTAAAACACACAATTATGGGAAGGGGTTAGCATACTTAAAAAACAGGGCAACCACAAGCCAAACCCAATATTGCATTCGCAAAAAAATGAAAAAAAAATACACTCAAGCAGATAATAACAGGAGATCATCCAACCAAAAAAAAAAAAAAAGAAAGGAAGAATGGAGAACCATAGAATCAACTGGAACACGAGGTTCAAATGGCAATAAATAATCACCTATCAATTATCACCTTAAATGTCAATGGACTGAATGCCCCAATCAAAAGACACAGAGTGGCTGAGTGGATAAAAAGGCAAAAACCTTCAATATGCTGCCTACAAGAAACTCACCTTAGGACAAAAGATACATATAGATTGAAAGTGAAAGGGTGGGGAAAAATATTTCACGCCAATAGACATGACAGAAAAGCAGGAGTCGCAATGCTCATATCAGACAAAATAGACTTTAAAACAAAAGGCATAAAGAAAGACAAAGAAGGACACTACTTAATGATTAAGGGATCCATCCAAGGAGAGGATGTTACTATCGTCAACATATATGCCCCAAATACAGGAGCACCCAGATACATTCAACAAATATTAACAGACATAAAGGGAGATATGGATGAGAATACAATCATAGTAGTAGGACCCCCCTCACATCAATGGACAGATCCTCTAGACAGAAAACCAATAAAGCAACAGAGATCCTAAAGGAAACAATAGAAAAGTTAGACTTAACTGATATCTTCAGGACACTACACCCAAAAAAAGCAGAATACACATTCTTCTCAAATGCTCATGGAACATTCTCAAGAATCGACCACATATTGGGACACAAAGCTAATCTCAATAAATTTAGGAGCATAGAAATTATCCCAAGTATCTTCTCTGACCACAATGCCATGAAATTAGAAACCAACCATGGGAAAAGGAAAGAGAAAACACCTACTGCATGGAGACTAAACAACATGCTACTAAAAAACCAATGCGTCAATGAGAAAATCAAGAAGGAAATTAAAAACTACCTTGAAACAAATGATAATGAAGACACAACCTCTCAAAATCTATGGGATGCTGCGAAAGCAGTGCTCAGAGGGAAATTTATAGCAATACAGGCCTTTCTCAAAAAAGAAGAAAGATCCCAAATGGACAACTTAACCCTCCACCTAAATGAATTAGAAAAAGAAGAACAAAAAAGCCCTAAAGTCAGCAGAAGGAAGGAAATTCTAAAGATCAAAGAAGAAATCAATAAAATAGAGACTCAAAAAACAATCGAGAAAATTAATAAAACCAAGAGCTGGTTCTTTGAAAAGGTGGACAAAATTGACAAACCCCTGGCCAGACTCACTCAAAAGAGGAGAGAAAGAACCCAAATAACCAAAATTAGAAATGAAAAAGGAGAAATCACAACGGATACAGCAGAAATACAAAAATCCATAAGAGAATACTATGAACAACTATACGGCCACAAGTTTGACAATCTGGAAGAAATGGACAATTTTCTAGAATCTTACAGCCTGCCCAAACTGAATCAAGTAGAAACAGACCAACTGAACAGACCCATCACTAGAAATGAAATTGAAGAGGTCCTAAAATCACTCCGTACAAATAAAAGTCCAGGACCAGATGGCTTCACAGGTGAATTCTATCAAACATATAAAGAGGAATTGGTGCCCATCCTCCTGAAACTCTTTCAAAAGGTTGAAGAAGAAGGAATACTCCCAAAGACATTCTATGATGCCACCATCACCCATCACCCTCATTCCAAAACCAGACAGAGATACCACCAAAAAAGAAAACTATCGCCCAATATCATTGATGAATATAGACGCAAAAATTCTCAACAAAATCTTAGCCGGCCGAATCCAACAACATACCAAAAAAATTATACACCATGACCAGGTGGGGTTCACCCCAGGTTCACAAGGATGGTTCAACATACGCAAATCAATCAGCATCATACACCACATTAACAAAAAAAAAGTCAAAAATCGTATGATCATCTCAATAGACGCAGAAAAAGCATTTGACAAAGTCCAACATCCATTCATGGTCAAGACCCTCGCCAAAGTGGGTATAGAGGGAACATTCCTGAATATAATCAAAGCCATTTATGGCAAACTCACAGCAAATATAATCCTCAATGGGGAAAAACTGAAAGCCTTCTCACTCCAATCTGGAACAAGACAGGGATGCCCACTCTCACCACTGCCCTTCAACATAGTTTTGGAAGTCCTAGCCACAGCAATTAGACAAACCAAAGAAATAAAAGGCATCCATATAGGAAGAGAAGAGATCAAACTGTCACTGTCTGCAGATGACATGATACTATCCATAGAAAACCCTAAGGACTCAACCCCAAAACTCCTTGAACTGATTAATAAATTCAGCAAAGTAGCAGGATATAAGATTAACATTCAGAAGTCAGTTGCATTTCTGTATACCAGCAATGAAATATTAGAAAAGGAATACAAAAATACGATACCTTTTAAAATTGCACCTCACAAAATCAAATACCTCGGAATACACCTGACCAAGGAGGTAAAGGACCTATATGCCGAGAACTATAAAACTTTAATCAAAGAAATCAAAGAAGATGGAAAGAAATGGAAAGCTATTCCATGTTCCTGGATTGGGAAAATCAATATTGTAAAAATGGCCATCCTACCCAAAACAATCTACAGATTCAATGCAATCCCTATCAAATCACCCATGACATTGTTCACAGAACTAGAACAAACAATCCGAACATTTATATGGAACAACAAAGGACCCAGAATCGCCAAAGCAATCCTGAGAAACAAAAACCAAGCAGGAGGCATAACTCTCCCAGACTTCAAGAAATACTACAAAGCCACAGTCATCAAAACAGTGTGGGACTGGCATCAAAACAGACAGACAGACCAATGGAACAGAATAGAGAATCCAGAAATAAACCCTGACACCTATGGTCAATTAATCTTTGACAAGGGAGGCAAGAACATCAAATGGGACAAAGAAAGTCTATTCAGCAAGCATTGCTGGGAAACCTGGACAGCGGCAGGCAAAGCAATGAAACTAGAACACACCCTCACACCATGCACCAAAATAAACTCCAAATGGCTGAAAGACTTAAATATGAGACAAGACACCATCAAACTCCTAGAAGAAAACAGGCAAAACACTCTCTGACATCAACCTCATGAATATTTTCTCAGTTCAGTCTCCCAAAGCAATGGAAATAGAGGAAAAATAAACCCATGGGACCTCATCAAACTGAAAAGCTTTTGCACAGCAAAGGAAACCCAAAAGAAAGCAAAAAGACAACTTACAGAATGGGAGAAAATAGTTTCAAATGATGCAACCAAGGGCTTAATCTCTGGAATATATAAACAACTTATACAACCCAACAGCAAAAAAAACAATCAATGGAAAAATGGGCAAAAGACCTGAATAGACTGTTTTCCAAAGAAGATATACAGATGGCCAACAAACACGTGAAAAAATGCTCAACTTCGCTGGTTATAAGAGAAATGCAAATCAAAACTACCATGAGATACCACCTCACACCAGTCAGAATGGCCATCATTAATAAATCCACAAATAGCAAGTGCTGGAGGGGGTGTGGAGAAAAGGGAACCCTCCTGCACTGTTGGTGGGAATGTAAACTGGTACAGCCGCTATGGAGAACAGTTTGGAGATACCTTAGAAATCTATACATAGAACTTCCATATGACCCCGCAATCCCACTCTTGGGCATCTATCCGGACAAAACTCTACTTAAAAGAGACACGTGCACCCGCATGTTCATTGCAGCACTATTCACAATAGCCAGGACATGGAAACAACCCAAATGTCCATCGACAGATGATTGGATTCGGAAGAAGTGGTATATATATATACAATGGAATACTACTCAGCCATCAAAAAGAATGACATAATGCCATTTGCAGCAACATGGATGGAACTAGAGAATCTCATACTGAGTGAAATGAGCCAGAAAGACAAAGACAAATACCATATGATATCACTGTTAACTGGAATCTAATATCCAGCACAAATGAACATCTCCTCAGAAAAGAAAATCATGGACTTGGAGAAAAGACTTGTGGCTGCCTGATGGGAGGGGGAGGGGGAGGGAGTGGGAGGGATCGGGAGCTTGGGCTTATCAGACACAACTTAGAATAGATTTACAAGGAGATCCTGCTGAATAGCATTGAGAACTTTGTCTAGATACTCATGTTGCAACAGAAGAAAGGGTGGGGGAAAAAATGTAATTGTAATGTATACATGTAAGGATAACCTGACCCCCTTGCTGTACAGTGGGAAAACAAAAAAAATAAAAAAATAAAAATTTGAAGATATTTCAAAAAACAAAACAAACAAAAATAATAAAATAAAATAAAATATAAATTAATTTAAAACTAAACACATCCTGAGTATTGGCTTCCTCTCTTAATTTTTCTCTTGGAAAATATTGATCATGAGCTGTTTAAAGGTTTATCCCCCAGTGTGTTGATAACTGTACCTTCATAATCAATTTTAAAGATTTTCCTATCAATTATTATCAATTTACACATTTAAAAATATGGGTTTTTTGATGTGGTTATTTTAAAATTTGAGTGTCAT
Source organism: Phacochoerus africanus (assembly GCF_016906955.1). NCBI lineage: Eukaryota > Metazoa > Chordata > Mammalia > Artiodactyla > Suidae > Phacochoerus > Phacochoerus africanus. The sequence continues at coordinate 135,545,002 of NC_062545.1, forward strand.
TCCTATTAATGACTCATGAAATTGAATTAGATGGTTGCAATAAATATTTTTTAAAAAATAAAATAGAATAAATAAGAATATATTAAACTGGCTTAGTGTTGAATATAAAACTGAGTGCAGCATGGTAAATATTGATTTCTGAAGTTTTTGTTTCAGTTGTGTGTGTATGTGTATATAGGTATTTATGTATGTATTTGTATGCATATATATATATATATATATTTGTCCAAATATATATATATATAAATATATATATATATAAATATAAATATATATATATTTGTCCAAATATATATATATATATATTTGTCCAAAATGTTTCAAAAAGACTGATCTGGGTGATATTCAACACAAACTCACCAGGATGTATATGTGTCATGTTTGAAATATTTTAATAGTATCTTTATTTAGGATGGATGGATGGTTTATTTCAAAGTGTGCCCATTTTGTTTTTCACTTCATCATATTTTGAGTTATTTTTTTCTCTCAAAGATAAGACTTGTTTAATGAATATCTGTGAAAAGTGCTTTCATTCAATATCATATGTCTCTATGGAATTGCAAATTAAAACAGCAAACCCAAGATGCTGACAACACTAAATTCTGGTGAGGCTCTAGAGCAATAAGAACTCTCATTCATTTCTGGTCAGATGCAAAATGGTCCAATCATTTTTGAAGACAGTTTGGCAGTCTCTTACTAAACTAAAGGTACTCTTGCCATACAATCTAGCTTGCAGTCCTTGGTATTTATTTAAACTAATTGAAAACCTGACCACGCAAAAGCCTACACATGGATGTTTATAACAGCATTATTCATAATTGCCAAAACTTGGAAACAACCAAGATGTCCTTCGATAGGTAAATGGATAAATAAACTATGGTACTTTCAGACAATGGAATATTATTCAGTGCTTAAAAGAAATGAGCTATCCAGCCATGAAAAGACATAGAAGAAACTTAAATGCATATCACTAAAAGAACATTCAAATGAGAGAAATCAACACGAAAGACTACATATTGTATGATTTCAACTATATGACATCCTGGAAAAGGCAAAACTATGGAGATTGTAAGGGCATCAGTGGTGGCCAGGGGTTAGTGAGGGGATGAGCAGACAGCACAGAGGATTTTTAGGGCAGTGAAATTATCCTGTATGAAACTACAGTGGTGAGTACATGTCATTATACATTTGTAAAAACCCATAGAATGTGCAACACCCAGAGTGAACCCTAATATAAACTGTGGCCTTTGGTTTATATGTGTGTCATCATCTGTGTGTCATCAGATGTGTGTCAGCATCTGTTCATGGATTTAAGAAAATGTACCATTGTGGTGCAGGATGTTGTTAGTGAGGGAGGCTGTGCATGTGTGGGGGCAGAGGGTATAATAGGAACTCTGCTTTCTGCTCAACTTTTCTGTGAACTTAAACTACTCTAAAAATGAAGTTCATTAATTAAACAAGGGATATGCACTAAATGTATATGTGTTGCCAATTGACCTCCAATAAATTATACTGATGTATTTTTCCCCATAACATTACATACCAACTCTGTGTGCTATTAATTTTATTATAGATATTTACCATCTCAACATGTAAAGAATAATATCTGATTACTGTTTAATTTGCATATCTTTATGATGAAAGCTAAAGCATCCTTTCCTATTTTTTAAGGTATTTATACTTCCTTTTATAACTGCATATTCCTTTTCTTTGACAATTGTGTTGTTTTTAAAGTTGAATATCATTAGGAGTTCCTGTGGTGGCTCAGCAGGTTACAAACCTGACTAGTATCCATGAAGATGTGGCCCATTCAGTAGGTTAAGGATCCGGCATTGCCATGGCTGTGGTGTAGGCTGGCAGCTGCAGCTCTGATTTGACCCCTAACATGGGAACTTCTATATGCCACAGGTACAGCCTTAAAAATCTAAATAAATAAATAAATAAATAAAAAGTTGAGATTATTTTTTAAAAAATCTTAAGGGAGTTCCCTGATGGTCCAGGACTTGGCCCTTTTACCACTGTGGCCCAAAAACTTGCTTCACCTGACAATTAAGCCACATTCCATGTGGTCCTGTCTCACCTGGACAAATTCCATATTGTATTAGTACTCTTTTTTGGGAGTCATTTCTGATCATGTCTGCTTACACTGATCTAACATTTCTTGGAACATTTGGGCTGGGATGCTGGCTACCTCATGGGTGGATACTTTCTGTGCCTCTACCTGTATGAAGGATAAAGGATTCCTTGCTAGGGCTTTAAATTCTTTGTTAAGTTTGGCAATCACCAAAAAACCTCCCTCTCTCCCCCAGAACTTTTTAGCTGCATTGAAATTATTTTTCTTGCCTCCCAGCAGATATGTCATTGAAATTTAGCCTCCTGATGCATCAGTTTCATATAACCATCTTAGACAATCCCAAATGGAGGTGAACCCCAAAGTATGTTTTCATCATTAGCCCTCCAATAATTTCATAATGTGTCCCACCTTCCCCACTGCGGTGCCTGTCGCTGTAACCCCTCCATCATTTTATTTGCATGCCTTTATTATGTAGTCTACCTGTATGAGGGCAACGTGTCAGGAAACAGCCCGTCTGTAAGTGACTAGAGTTAAGATCATCCTCAACAAATCGGCAGTGCGATAGGCTCAGAGCTGTGCTAATAATGCCATCCTGTCAGCTTCCACGCTTTTGATAAAAACTCCTTCCCAGAGAAGGATTTGGGGAAGTTATGTAATCATTTGGAAATATGTCAGCATAGCCATGGGATTGGGGCAATTAAGCCTGTTCTTCCTTACATAAATGCAGGATGGGGTCAGAAAAGTGGGTACTTATACCCAATTTAGTGACGACATCTGGAGCCAATTCGTTTGTTTAGTATCTCCTCATTTGAGTACAGTGGATTCCTCCAGGGAGGGGTGGCAGAAGGTGGGTAGAAGGATGTTGAGAACAGCTCAGTGGGGGAAAAAAAACAAATAGGAGATTGGGGGGGGTGGGCAAGGTTGAGGAGATTTTTTTTCTTCTCATCCTCCTCTGACTTCAAAATAGCCCCCACCCTCCTTTGCAGTCTTCCTGGACAAATATCCTGTCCAGCTGCTGGGGGCTTCCTCCACAGGTAGTAGACACGTCCTGTGGGAAGGGTGCTATCACTGACAGATGCAGCCATCTGCGGATACATTGCTTGGCTTGAGTTCTAACATATGTCCATGATAAGCCTTGATAAGGTCTCTGTCCCCAAATCTCATTTAGCGTGCAAGACTCCCAGTGTGCCTACATGATTTAGTGCATATTTCATAATAATACCTCTCCCCTTCCTGATCCTCCTCTGTGTCAATGTTATATTTTGTTTATTTGCATTTAAGTTTTTAATGTATCCCTTTATCAGATCACTCTTTACACATACATCTGGGATACATCACTTCTTTGAAAGCAAGAAAAGTCAAGTTAGCATTTCAAATTCTTATCAGATCAGTGACTCAAAGCCAGACAAATTTTGGTGGCTTGACAGCTTATAAGAAATGACAGTACTCTTGGGTTGATGCTTCACCTGGCCGAGGACCATAGAGATTGGAATCCAACCCTATCAGCCCCTTTGCTGGGGTGCTGTCAAGTGTGGCCAATGCTTCCTGGTGTTTGTGGTATCAGAGGTCTATTTAGCTTCCTGAAGTGGTTTCATGGCCTATACTCTGAGGCTGGTGCCTGGTTGGGACCATGTTTCCCCTGCTTTCTCTACCCAATGCAGATTCTTCTGTGGTGGGTAATCGGTGGGGTGGTGGATTTTTGGGAATGCATATGGTGTTGAGTCCTGCATCTTAGTGATTGTGGTCACTGCTGTTTCTGATGCCAAGTACCAGCCCTTGAATCAAAGCTGTCAGGAGAGCTGGCTGGAGAAGCCATGCTTCTACACCTTTTGTGAAAGCCCTGCTATTTGGAGATGGAGGTAGTGGGCAGTGGGAGGAGGTGAGAGGGAAGGAGAATGTGGCATAGACCAAATAGGGAAGTTGTGGGGGGTGAGGGAGTAAAGAGCACTAGTGTTCAGATGTTTCCTTTCCTTCCTCCCTTCTCTTCTTTTGTCCTCTGCACACTCCTTTTATCCTCCAAACTCTTGTTTCTGATCTCATCTAGAATCAGTTCTTGACCTGTTTCTGTCAGCATTATTAACCACCATGCTAATATCTTCCAGGTGTTTCCCAATGTAAGACCGAGAAAAACATTATGGGTAAGAAAGGAAACAGTGAAGGGGCAAATATCTAAGCCTGAGAGTCAAAAGGGAGGTTGATGAAAGAGCAATCTTTAAGCAAGGAAAAAAGAGGAAAGTGGTGAGACAACTCTGTATCAGTGTCCACAGCCCATCAGCACACTGTGGGTGCAGCCCGTGCTGAGACTGATAACTGTGTGTCAAAGAAAACTGTTTTCCCTCTGCCTTGCTGAGGTTTGGAAAAACTGTACTCAAAATACCAGATACTGTCTAAAAACACCCAGCTACAATTCCCTTCATGCAATACAGGAACAAACTAAAAGCCATTCTTTGCAAGCTCTGTACATGAAATTGTAGAGTTTAATCTTTAAGTCACTTTCTTCATGGGGAGGACAGTAATCCACATCATATTTACAAGGACAAAAGGAAAATTTGAAGACATTTATTTCAAGAAGGAAGTAGTTCCCAAAGTAGTAGTTTTTTGGACTCGTGGAAAAAGAGGATATTAGTCCATGAGTGACAAATTTTGAAGCATAGAACAACAGAATAATAGTTTGATGGTGTTGGTAGACTAGGAGCTCCCATTAATTTGGTCATATTGATGGCACCTGATATGTCGTTGTCTTTAAGACAATTATACTTTCTGAGATAAAAGATATTATTATAGTGGATGTGACATTAAGAAATATAATATCATATACCCTAATATGCACATTATATGTGTTACTTGTGGACAGAGAGTGCTCAATAGTAAAGGAAGAAAATGTCCAAGATTCCACCACCTTGAGATGGGGGGGCAGTAATAAGAGATAGGCTTATTATTTCAAAAGTAGTCTGCCAATTTTTAAAAATCAATCTACAGATTATTTGGGGAACTGCTTACCTGAGGCATTGTTGAAATTACTAGAAACATCTGGCTGCCACACATTCATTCTCTCCTTTCCTCTGATAGAACAGAGTCCTTCCTATCCTCCACCACCAACCCGTCTCCTTGTTTTTCTGGGAGGTTTTTCATGAATTTAGGATGACTCTATGACAAAAAAAGCATGTTTCCTGCCTCACTCAGTTTAGTAATTGTAATGGGTTCACTGACTGCTGAATCACTCTTATCTTGAGCTATGTAATTAGGTCATCCTGGTTAAAAATGGTTCAGATTAACATAAAGATTTTAAAATCATTCTCATTTTTCCCTAAGAGAGAAGATTTAAAACTACCAGAAACTAAGTTCCTCATTTTTTCTGCATCCTACCTTTTGGAGGAGAGAATTAGTAAAACCACACATTAAAAGGGAGTGAGAGTCAGGCTATGTTCTGGAGTCAAAATCAGTTCAACTCAGTCTCCTGTGCCCGTCACATCTAGAACTCTGCTTATGTACGTTGAGAGTTCATGGCCAGAATACTAACCTCAAGACATTACAGAAACTTAAAATTAATAACAAAAAATTCTATTATAAAAGAAACCCTCTTATTGTAATTCCACATAATCATCTCTGGACTAACAGAATTCACTAACTGATGTCATCTGCTTCCAAACTCTTGTGGCAAGTATGTTGACATACTTCTCCTACTGGATGTGTTGTATGTTTGCTAAGAGCCAGTTGTATTTTCTCCTAAATCTGATTATGTCAGTTGTGCTCAATCTTGTAATTATGTAACTTAATTAAATATTTTATCAACTAATGAACTAAAAATAAAATGAGAGCTGTTGTTCAAAATTGAATGCTTTGAAGACTCAACAAAGCAAGTCATTAAAAAATTACAATCAAAATATGAAGGACAAAGGAACTGTAAAGGAGGATCCCCATTGTGGCTCAGAGGGTTGATATAGTGTCTGTGAGGATGCAGGTTCAATCCCTGGCCTTGCACAGTGGATTAAGGATCTGGCATTGCTACAAGCTATGGTATAGGTCGTGGATGTGGCTTAGATCTAGTGTTGCCCTGGCTGTGGTGTAAGCCAGCAGCTGCAGCTCCAATTTAACCTCTAGCCTGGGAACTTCCACATGCCTCATGTGTACCAACCTCCTCCCCCCGCCACCCAAAAAACTGTAAAAGTTTGAGAGAAAAATGATTTTAAGCTAGATTTTTCCCTGATCTTAATGCACAATTGTCATTAAGTTCTTAATTCAGTTTAAACTGGCAATCATGGAGATTGCATTTTTTGTTTGTTTGCATGACTTCAATGAAACAAACTTTTTCCTTTAGCCATAGAACCACTTATTTCAGTTTTATTAGATAAAAAGACCACTGTTGTATTTGGTATGCTGTTCTCAAGGCAGTGAAGAATATTTGTATATCGTTCATTTCATTTATTTATTCAACAAAAAAGTATTAACCATATGGTATGGTCTAGGATCTATGCTAGGTATAGAATTCAAGGTCACTGCCCTTTAGGGGTTTATATACAGTATGGAGAGAAATATACTTAAACAGATGGTGGCACTGTTACTGGAGTTCTGAGGACAAGTAAGATCGGACCAGATGAAAGCACTATTTGTGAAAATCAGAAATATGAAATAAGGAGTTCCTGTCATGGCTCAGTGGTTAACGAACCCAACTAGCATCCATGAGGATGTGGTTTCCATCCCTGGTCTCGCTCAGTGGGTTAAGGATCTGGCCTTGCCGTGAGCTATAGTGTAAGTCACAGACATGGCTCAGATCCTGCGTTGCTGTGGTTGTGGCCTAGGCCGGTGGCTGCAGCTCTGATTCCACCCCTAGCCTGGGAACCTCCATATGCCGCTGGTGCGGCCCTGAAAGGCAAAAACAACAACAAAACAGAAATATGAAATAATATGCTCTTTGAAGGGACCACTTGGAGTAAAAAAGCATGAGGTTAAGGTTCATAGTGGCCATGTGGGGTGGGTCTGTGTGCTAAGCTGTGAAGTTTTAACTCTATCCTGAAAGCTGTGAAGAGTTGCTAAATGGTTTTAAACCAGAATTAGAGGATCATATTTGTGTGTTTGAAAATGATTACTCTGGCATCAATGTAGGGTTTAGATTAAAGACATTTGGGAGTTGCCCTTGTGGCACAGCAGGAACGAATCTGCCTAGGAACCATGAGGTTGTGGGTTCGATCCCTGGTCTCTCGCTCAGTGGATTAAGGATCTGGCATTGCTGTGAGCTGTGGTATAGGCTGCAGACATGGCTTGGATCCTGTGTTGCTGTAATTGTAACTGTGGTGTAGGCTGGTGGCTACAGCTCCAATTCAACCCCTATCCTGGGAGCCTCCATATGCTGTGGGTGCGGCCCTAAAAAACAAAACCAAACAAAAATCATAAAGACATTGAAGCCTAGTTAGGAGGATGTTATCCACTTGAGAAATGAAAATTATATGACTATCTGAACTAAGACACCCTTAATTGTGAAGGTGTATGTGGGGAAGGGGGAAGGGGGAAGGGGATAGGGAGCGGAAGGGAGAGAGGAGGGAGAGAATGAATGAGAAATTAGTTTTTTTCTGAAGTTTCATACCACCAGGATTTAATTAAGATACATTATAGACTTATCAACACATATGTAACATAATATTCTTTGTTATCAAAATATTCAGTTAAGATTTGATTTTCAAGAATGTTACACTTGGCCTTTAGAGGATTAAATAATTTAACAAGTTATTCCAATAATATTTTAATCAATAAATTACAGCAGTAATTCTTTCACATTAGGAAAGTGGTTAGTCCCTTAACATCTGGTTCTTTTTATTGATTCCCCAATAGTTAGTGTAACAGAGGTAGCTTTTTAAAGGAATAATTTCAAACTTTATTTTCCTTGGTAATACTATGGAATATTCAGAAGTGCATTTTAGAAGTTGGTTTAATTGTGGGGCATGCCACTGAACATCCATGTAATTCTAAACATGATGCTGCTTAAATCTAGAATGGATTCCTGTCCAAATTGAATTTGTTAGAAAATATCCAAAGCTGGGCTTGTAAAGGAATATGTAAACCAGTTTAAAATCAGGGCCATCAGTGAACACTATGAATAGTCTGAAATATAACAATCCCCAGAATAAAACAAAAACATATCATTCCATCAATTTGAAAACATTATTTTCTTTTTTTTTTTTTGTCTTTTTGCTATTTCTTGGGCCGCTCCCGCAGCATATGGAGATTCCCAGGCTAGGGGTCTAATCGGAGCTGTAGCCACGGGCCTACGCCAGAGCCACAGCAACGCGGGGATCCGAGCCGTGTCTGCAACCTACACCACAGCTCACGGCAACGCCGGATCATTAACCCACTGAGCAAGGGCAGGGATCGAACCCGCAACCTCATGGTTCCTAGTTGGATTTGTTAACCACTGCGCCACAACGGGAACTCCTTGAAAACATTATTTTCTAATAATGTATTTGTATATACTCAATCAGGAAAACTGCTTACCATCCTGTAATAGAGAAAACCCTGCTATGCTAAAAAATCTGTCATCAAAGTTATTTTAAAATCAGGTGACAGAAAATATTATGATATGTTGAGTGATTTCTGGGTCATTGTGTCAATACTAATTTTCCATGGAAAATATAAAATCATACTTCTACATTAAAGATTGGTATTTAATTTACCTGGAAAATAATGTGATTAAAGTATGAGTCTGGACAGTGCCTCCCCAGGTAACAGATAGAAAAACTCAACTCTAGATGCAGTAAATCTGAAAGTAACATCTTTATCCTTTTTCCTTTCTTACTTTGTTAGCTAAATGTGTACTGTAGAATTGAAAGCTTTAGTTAGTTTTCATCTAACAATGCCCTTTTCATTATTTAAAGCTTTAAAAAAAATCACTGTAATAATTTTGCAGTTTTGAAGATACGATTGTCATGAATGTCCAGCTTTATAAGATCAGAATTAAATCATTTCTAAGCTGAGATGCTTAGAAACTTGCAAAAAACACCTCAGACTTCCTGTATTCTTGTCTTTATTCACGACAGTATGCTGCAGGTAATTTTGAGGTGGCAACTCTCCATTTATTTTACAATTATGTCATGTTATTTTCCTATTGCCACATAGCTGCCATGAAGCATGCTTCATATATGCCTGAGGAGTTTACCTTGCATGAACATTTGCATTAAATAAATGAAAATTCACCTCTTTCCACAGATAGCATGCAGAGACACAAAAGTGTTCCCTGCTATTAGAAATGGGCTCATACAGACTATAAAAATTGTAAATGAATTTTTGGTTGATTTGTTCCATTTATATAAAATAGATTGAACATGAAGCCTTATGAAAATGTGTTTATTTGACCAGAAACCACAAATATTTTTAAGAATTCACGTTCCAATTTAACTTTTAATTCTGAGATTTCTTTTTATGAATCTTCATAGTGATTTTATTGAACTGTAAGCTAAAATAAATGTACCAGTGGGATTTCAGGGGTTTTTTTGTAGGTTTTTTTTTTCCTTCACCAAAGTGTTTACTTGGGATGGAACATAACTTTTAGAGCTATGATTGATATATGGCTAAAAAAAAAATGTCTGCAATATCAGAGAGAGCAGATTCAGGGCGACTTCACTTTGAATATTTAACAGCCCAAGTCAATGCAAACTCTAATGGACGATGGAAAGCTCCCATAATAATTGTATATTTTATTGTGATTAAAATTTCCCACATGACCATACCTTTTTTTATTTGCAACCTCAGTGTTGCAAGAGAACACTGAATCCTTTATTTATATAGTAATTGCATTACTATTCTGATATGCTAGGAAACCAAATCAGAATGGCAATCTCTACTGTGAACATTGGTGCTTGTACACTGTTCTTCACAAAATGCACATGAATACACACATAAAAATCATATATAATACACATATAATATAATAATTAGTGTTTTGAGATAGAAATTAAATAACAAATGAAGAAAAGAATTGCATCTGGAGAAATGAAGTCAGAGTACAAATCTATTTTGGTTATCTTTCGGTAATTCATGCTGGATAATCATGAGCCCAGCAGTTAATGACCTCTGCTCTGATACATTAAGTCCAACCAAAGATAATGGTGTCCTGGGTAAATTAACAAACCCAGTGGTAAACTTCCAGTTCAGCAGGAGACAGTGTGCAAATTAGCATTAGTTCTTAATAAGATCAGTGTCCTGCAAACCACAGTTCTACAGTGTTCATAATGCTGTCTGTTTTCAGGTGAAAATTTTTTCTCCTGCGAAGGCTTGCATGATGCATTCTCTTGACAGAGATTGTTGTCATCCTAATCAGTTCCCCACCTTAAAACTTGCTCCATTTTCCCCACTTTCATGCTGTGAAGGCTGCTGTGAGTTGTTGAGAATGATTATTCATTTGTAAGCTTCTTTAATAACATTTTTGTTAGATGTAGAGGTTCCCAGCAGAGTCAAGCCAGAATTTGATTTTATAATTATAACCATTCTGCAAAAGTTATGGTTATGTATGGGCAGTCTTGGTGGAATTTACTAATCACCATTTTACATGTCTTTTCCAAACAGCATTTATATTTTGTTAAGTAAATAGAAGACCCCACGGACAAGTAGGCACTGAGTTATTTTGTAGGACACTGGGTCTCTTAGATGGCTGTGTCTGTCCTAGGTTATATTTGGAAAAGATAAGACCTGCAATGAGAGATGAGAAATATTTAAAAAATTTAATTGGAGACCATGTTTTACTGCAGGATTTGGGTACTGCATATATTTTAAAAGCAATTATTAAAAAACTGTGATACAGTATTGGTGCACATCTGCTATTTTATTTGAATTAGATATATTTGGCTTTTAGGGAGTACCTGCTAAAAATGCTATCTGGAGTGTTATGTGTTTCAAATAAATGACACTGAAGTGCCTCAGCAAATAAGATGCATGAGTGTATATATGTATGCCCACACACATGTGGGCATATATATATACAACCACCTATCTTAGAATTGAAGTATATGGTGATGAAAGCCTACATACCTATTGCAATGGGTTTGGGATGTTTTGGACCCAACTTCTCACACATTATCTGTCAAAAGTTTTGTAAGTAACAAAAAATTAAATACATGGATCTTGTCTGAAGAATCCTCTCACTGTAAAATGTTTACCTTTTGTGACACATACTATTATTTCATGATTATGTTAAAACACACTTAAAGAGTTTTACATGTTAACCAGCTACTAAGAATGGCTTAATAGAGTACTAATTTTTGTTAGAGGTGTCTCGACAATTTGAATTTTATATGCATGCATTATGTTTTCTTAAAATGGGAAAATTATGCATCTAAAGGAATCTGTCTAGAATAATGGGGTTCTATAGAGGTTACTTTAATCACGTTCTCCAGCAGTTATAGCTGTTTTACATCTTATTTGCAACAAAAGGGAACTCTAATTATCTTCAAAAAGAGCATAAAATGGTGTGTCTTGCTGCTGATGTAATGTTGATTCCTGAATGCTGCTGATAGGAACTGACAACTAAATGCATGTCACACTTTTCAGAAATCAGCCGTAGTGACAGGATAACCACCTTTTGTGACCTGGGAGCCCAAAGAGGGAGTATATATTTGCCTGTTAAGTGGAAACAATTTGCAGTCTTTCTTTTTAAAAAATAAAAATACACTTGTCCCTGGGTTAAAAATAATTTATTTACTAATGTTAAAACTTGCTTATGTGACTTAAATTTTAGAAGCCATCTACTGTAAATTATCCTAAGTATATTTAATCTCAGTTCAAATCATAGGAGAGACTAGTAGCCTAAACCTCTGACCCTCCATTTCCTTGTATTCCTTTTTCTTTTTGGCTCACAGACATAGGTAGGTGTATATTTATGCCCAGTACTGGAGTCTTGCATGTATGATTAACATGTGCTTGCAGTTTTATTTCGAGCTCACACGGATCTCATTTATAAATACAAATGAGATGCATATAGCCTATTACAAAATATTAAAATTAGAATTGAAAAGAAGATTGCATGTTTTAAGTCTGGCTGCAGTAGTCATGTTATATACAGTGCTCATAAGATTGAACTGGTAGACTCTGAGACCCAGATATGAAATTAATCAATGCAGGTCTGTAATATACTGCAAATAACCAACCTCTACCACAAGACTTGATTTAAAGTTCACATTAGGTGATGGTGAGCTGGTCTAGGAAAGAAGTCATTCTCATCCACACTTGGCATGTTCAAATACACAGGACTCGACGTCAAAACCAAGGTTGAGCCTTTGTGGACAATAAAACCCATACTTTATACTCAGACTTTTATGCACAGCAATGACATGACATCAGATCCTATGGCTTCTCTATCTTTACGCCTCTCCTGCTTAGATTTCAAGACCTGAAAGGGTCTCCAAGAGTTAAAGAGCAGAAGAGACATTTTCCTATATTATACACACAATTATGCAAAACATATTTTTCTTATGATTGCTTAGACCAGAGCAAATTTTTGGTGAGCTCTGAATTTTGAACATACAATACATATTTATGGCTCAACTATTTATAGCATGAGTTAATCTCCTTTTGGAATTAAATTGGCATTCTCTTTCCTTTTGCCCAGCTAGCTTTCAATTATTCAATAATACAAATATAAGGAGTAATAACAGGCAGACAGATGGAGAGGGACAAAATTGAATTAAGAGAAAAAAGAGAAGGAAGCAGTTAGAGTTGAGAGAGAGAGATATCTGTAATCAAGCTTGATAAAAATAAAAGTACCCTTAAATAATTTCTTCTTTTAAGATTATGTGCATCTTCCACTACAAATATCAAAAGTAGCTATAAATAAAACTATATTTAAACAGATGGTATAATTCAAATGAATTCTTCCATTCATCCAGCAAAAATTACTTCAACTTTTCTTTTTTATCTTCCAGCCTTATCGAGATGTAATTGACCCATAACATTATATAGGTTTAAAGTGATTACCACAAGGTTAGTTAACACATCCATCACCTCACATTGTTACAGTTTACTTCAGTTTCTCTCAAGACAGTGCTATTGGGTGGTATAAGATTTCTTTGGGGGACTACCAAAATGTTCAAAAATTTGTAGTGATGGTTGCACAACTTTGTAAATATAATAAAAATATTAAATTGCATACTTTTAGTGGGTGAAAGTTATCATATGTAAATTGTATCTCAATAAGGCTGTTTTAAAAAAAATAAGGCAGGATGCCAAAAAGAAAAAAAATAGTTGAAGGATTCTTCCAGTCCAGGATAAGATTCATCAGAATCTTCCAACTCAGCCTTCTGTAATTTTCTAAAATAGGAGTAATAATAGAGAGGTATAGATCCAAATATAACCAAGATTTCAAAAAATATTATCATCCTAAATTAATTTCAAAATAATTTGAGACATATATTCAAATTTATGTACACAAAAATAAAACCTTGGGAGATCACTGCTACTTATTCACTGTTATCATTGTGACTAAAATATTTACTTGTTATAGCTTTGATTTTGTGTTTTAAAGATTTTTATTTCATAATTTTAGGAGATCATTAGAGCTTGTTGCAAACTAAAGAAATGGTTGGTACTGATCTGGACTGTCAAAATTAAATAGTGTGTCCATAATTTAAGAGCTTATAAATTTAAGAAAAAGTATTTCTTATTATTTTTGGGTGGTTTTGTAGGCAAATAATCTTTATAAACTATAGTCAAGGGAGCGATATCACTGTGAGTGTGAGTTTTAATTTAGAATTTTTCAGTCATGAACAATGTATATATTCAATTTAGACCTCTTTTAATTCATCAGATAAGTTATACGCCAATAATAATCCTGAAAAAATAAATCCAGCGTCATTAGATTGTTTACATTTATCACAGTTATTAATCTCTTAAATTGACTTCAATTAAAATTGATATTGTAATTAAGGTATTTGGGAGTTTTCATTTTTGTGACACCGTATTTTTTTAAATTGAAATATAGCTGATGTACAATATTACTTTAGTTTTAGGTGTACAGCATAGTGATTCAACATTTTTATAGGTCGTACTTCTCTTAAAATTAATTGGCTTTTAAAGTTAATAAAATATTGCTATATTTCCTTGCTGTACACTATGTCCTTGTAGTGTATTTATTTTATACATAGTAGTTTGAACCTTTTAATTCCCAACCCTGTCTTTCCCCTTGCCCCTTCCCTCATCCCGCTGGTAACTACTTGTTGATCTCTACATCTGTGAGTTTGTTTCTATTTTGTTATATTCATTTGTTTCATTTTTTAGATTTCAGATGTAAGTGATAACACAGTATTTTCTGTCTTTCTCTGCTTACTATGCTTATTTCACTAAGCATAATGCCCTTTAGGTCCATCCATGTTGCTTTAAGTGGCCGAATTTTATTCTGTTTTATGACTGAATAATATTCCTTTGTATGTACATACCATATCTTTAGTCATTCATCTACAGATGGACACAAGTGACTTCCCTATCTTGGCTATTGTAAATAATTCTGCTAGAAACATTGGAGTGCATGTATCTTTTAGTGTTTTTATTTTTTCAAATATATACCCAGGAGTAGATTATATGATAGTTCTGTATTTATTTTTGAAGGAACTTCCATACTGTGGTCCATAGCGGCTGCACCAATTTGCTTTCCCACCAACAGTATACTAGGGTTCCCTTTTCTCCACATACTCACCAACATTTGTTATTGTGGCCTTTTTGATGATAGCTAGCCGTTTTGACAGGTGTGAGGTGATATCTCATTGTAGTTTTGATTTATATGTCTCTGATGATAGCAAGTAAAGCATCTGTTATCATGCCTTTTGGCTATCTGTATATCTTATGTAGAAAAATTCCTATTCAATTCTTTTGCTCTTTTGTCTTTTAGGTTGCTTGCTTTTGTTGATATCTACTTGTATGAGCTGTTTATTTGTTGTGGCTATTAACCCCTATCAGTCATATCACTTGCAAATATTTTCTCCCATTCACTATACTGTTTTTTCATTTTGTTGATGGTTTTCTTTACTATACAAATTCATTTATTTAGGTCCCTTTTGTTTATTTTTGCTTTTAATTCCTTTGCCTTAGGCGACAGAGCAAAGAAAACTATATTGCTACAATTTATATCTGAGAGTGTTCCACCTATGTTTTCTTCTGGGATTTTTATGGTAGCAGGTCTTACATTTAGATCTTTCATCCATTTTGAGATTATCTGTGAGATAAAGTTGTAATCTCATTGTTTTACATTTAGCTGTTCAGTTTTACCAACACTACTTTTTGAAGAGACTGTCTTTTATCCATTGTATATCATTACCTCCTTTGCTGTAGTTTAATTGACTAAAGGCATGCGGATTTATTTCTGGACTCTGATCTTGTTCTCTTGATCCATGAGTCTGTTTTTGTGCTAGTACCAAACTGTTTTATTTACTGTAGCTTTGTAGTATATTCTGAAGTCAGAGAGTCTGACACCTCCAGCTTTGTTCTCTTTTCCTCAAGATTGCCTTTGATTTTTGGTGCCTTTCATGGTTTTAATACATTTTAAGATTATTTGTTCTAGTTCTGTGACAAATGTCATAGGCATATTGGTAGGAATTGTGTTAAATCTGTAGATTTCTTTGGGTAGTATGGGCATTTAAAAAATATTAATTCTTCTGATCCATGAACATGGGACACCTATCTATGTCTTTGTATCATCTTTGGCTTCCTTTATAAATATTTTATATTTTTCAAAGTATAAATCTTTTAGCTCCTTGGTTAAGTTTTTTCCCTAGGTATTTTATTCTTTCGATGCAATTTTAAACAGGATTGTTTTCTCACTATCTCTTTCTGATAGCTCATTATTAGTATATAGCAAAGCAATGGATTTCTATATACTAATCTCATATCCTGCCACTTTGCTGAATTCATTTATTCTAATAGTTTTTTTGGTGGAGACATTAGGATTTTCTATATATAGTATTATATTATCATGTCATCTGCAAATGGTGACAGTTTTACTTTTTCCCTTCCAGTTTGGATTGCTTTTATTTCTTGTGTGATTGCTGTGGCTAGAACTTACAATGCTATGTTAAATAGAAGTTGTGAGAGTGAGCATCCTGTCTTGTTCCTGATTTTAGAGGAAAGACTTTCAGTTTTTCACCCTTGAATATGATGTTAGCTTTAGGTTGTCATAAATGATCTCTATTATGTTGAGATATGTTCCCACTGTATCCACTTGATGACAGTTTTTATTTTGAATAGATATTGAATTTTGTATCTATTGACATAGTCATGTGACTGTTATCATGTTTAAAATTTGGTATATTACCTTGATTAATTTGCAGATATCGCTCTTTAAATGTTGCCATTTTTAATTATTGTCTTGGTGTGAGTCTGTTTGGGTTCATCTTTGGGAACCTCTATGCTTCCAATTCCTGGATATCTGTTTATTTCCTTAGGTTAGGAAACTTTTCAGTTGTAATTTTATCAAATACATTGTCAACCCCTTTCTCGCTGTCTTCTCCTTATAGAACCCCTATAATGTAAACATTACTGCACTTGATAATGTCCCAAATGTTCCTAAAACTTTTCTCATTTTTAAAAAGTTTGTTTTTCTTTTTGCTGTTCTGATTGGGCAATTGCCATTATTTTATCTTCCAGATCATTCATGTGTTTTTCTGTATCACTTTGTCTGCTGTTAACTTCTAGTATGTTTACCATTTTCGTTATTGTATTCTTCAGTTCTTTTTTTTACATCTTTTTATTACTCAAATGAATTTATCACATCTGTAGTTATATAATGATCATAACAATCCAATTATTCTTCAGTTCTGACTGGTTCTTTTCAATATTTTCTAATTCTCTATTAAAATTCTCACTGTGATTCTTTCCTTTAATTCAGTTAGCATTCCTATTATTAATATTTTGAATTATTTATATGGTAAATTATTTATTTTTTCATCAGTTTTCCTTTCTTGGCTTTCTCTTGTTCCTTTGTTTGAAACAAATTCCTGTGTCTTTTCATTTTGCTTAATCTTCTCTGTCTCTATGAAATTAGGTGAAACAGTTTTCTATCTCAGTCTTAAAATGGTTAATGTTCCTATATAGGAGTGTTACAACACAGCCTGCATATACCCATTGACTTTAGTGCTTGAGCTGTATCTGAAGTGAGCACAAGTCATGTCTTTCCTTGAAGTGTGCTGGCAGCTATCACCTTGATAGAACATGGGGCTGGAGAGGGAGGGACTAGTGACAGAGCCAGATGTTTTCCAGGGTTCTCCTCTGCTCAGTGGACAATACTACCCTACTGAGGGTTAGGTGAGTCCTAAGTTGCTGGTTCAGGTTCAGGCTGGCTCGATTCCCTCTGCATATGTGTTCTCTCCCCCTTTTCAACACTTGCACTCTCACCCCAGAGAGGAATAGTTATGCAACAAGAAGGACTGGATTGGATGTTCAGTGTGGGTCAGGGCACAGGCATCAATCAGAGTTCTGGATCACTCTCAATCCTCTGCCTCCATGATAGCCAGCAATGGCCACCCTCATCCACTTCAGAGAACATGCCAGGTCTGAGCTGGCTCCATCCTCACATCTGCGTATTTCTGTTGGCCATGGCAGCTCTTGGCCTACTTTGGAGTTGCACTGCAGAACAAGAGGGGCTGAATCAGGTACTTGGTGTGGGTCAGGACATGGGCTATGGCAATCTTGGCATCACTCAGAGTTCTAGGCCATTCTCAATCTATTGCCTCCATGAGCATCGGCATTGGCCACCCTCATCTAATTCAGATGCCATGCCAGATCCAAGCCAGTAACCCTTGCCCCAGTGTGGAGCTATGTCACAGAACAAACAGGCCAGAGTGGACACTCAGCTCAAGCTGGAGCATGCTGGGTCGTTCCTAGGAAACTGGCCAAAGTCCTGGGCAGTTTTAATCTGCTTCCTTAGCCTTGTTTCAGAAGTAAGCAAGCATACATGCTCTTCATGAAAGGAGTCTAGCTTTCTTACTGCTCCAGCATCAGGCCCACTGGTTTTAAAACCAGTTCAGAGAACTAGTTGTTCTGGTATTGGACCCCAAGGCTGAGGCACCCAATATGTGGATCAAACCACCCATTCCCCAGGGAGGATTTCTGAGCTTGTGTAATCCCTCACCTCTTTTCTGACATCTCCAGGGGTGCAGACCCAATTGCTTTTCTATCCTTCCCACCCACTTGCTTGTGGATCTTTCTGACAAGTTTGATTGTATAAGAGTCTTCCAGTCTCCAGTTTGTTTTCAGTGTGAATTGCTCCACATGTGTACCTATTTTTGATATGTTCATGAGGAATGAGCTTCACATTTTCCTGCTCTGCCACCTTGATCTCTCTCTTGGAGTGATATCACTTTGAAGAAGAAATTGTGATTCAGTCACTCAACAGGCCTTTCTTTTGGCTGCTTTTACATAATAAATGAGGGGAAACATATGTTTAAAGTCTGTGAAGCTAATCTTTTTTTTTCATGACTCTCAGGTAGATAGATGCCAGGAAGAAAAATTTTCTAAAAGATAAAGACATAATTTTAAGACCTTATTATTGTTAGGATATTTTTTAATCTTAATGGGATTAAATATGTAGGAATCATATAGAAGAATTTCTGCTCCTAAAACTAAATTATTTTCAGATTTATTTTATAACACTAATGTTCCTGAAATGATACAGGTACAGATCTACAGAGGTAAGAAAATGGATAAACTAGCAAAAAGGAACAATGTTTATACCTCCCTAATGATGAGTGATGTGCCTATTTGCCATCTTTAGTGAAAGCTTTTTTGTCTTTGCCTATATCCTAATTGGATTTTTTTTAACTGTAGAGTTGTGGGAGTTCTTTATTCTAGATACCAGTCCTTTGTAGGATATTCAGCTTACAAACATTTACTCCCGGTCTGCAGCATAGCACCATTTGTTTAAAAGGCTGTCTTTCCTTCATTAAATTGCTATTGCACCTCTGTTAAAAATAAGTTGGACAGAGTTCTGTTGGACTATTTCTGTATTCTATATTCTGTTTTACTCATTTATGTGTCTTAATAATGGAATAGGACCTGAAATCAAGTAGACAGAATCTCTCACCTTATTTTTTTCAAGATTGCATTAGCTATTCTAATTCCTTTGCATTTACATGTAAATTTTATAATAATCCTCTGTTTCTATATTAGATAAAAATATTACTGGAATTTTGACAGAAATTTCATTAATCCTATATGTAAATTTGGGAGAATTGACACTTGTTCTTATGTTGAGTCTTCCAATCCATGAACATTGTATACCTCTTCATTTATTAAGATCTTCTTTTATTTCTTTTATTATTGTGTTGAAGTTTTCTGAATAAAAGTTCTATACATGTTTTGTTAGATTTGTATCTGTTTCTTTTCTCTTATTTTTTGAGTGATTATAAATGGTGTTATCTTATTAACTTTAATGTCCGTGTGTTCATTGATGGTATATAGAATTACAACTAGTATTTGTGTATTTATGTCATATCTCATGACCTTACTAGTGACTTATTAGTGACTATTAATTTTATGTATTTTGGGTTTTGATTTTTAGATTTTTGTCTTGTTTTCTATGAGTAAAATCATCTCATATGAAATATGGAGCATATTATTTCTTCCTTTGTAATTTTATATGGCTTTTGTTTGTCTTGCCTTATTGCACCAGCCAGAGCTTCAGCACTATGCTGAATGAGAGTGATAGGAATAAATGTTTTTGCTTAATGCCTGACATTATGGTGAAAATATTCAGTCTTTCACCACCAAATATAATGTTAGTTATAGGTTTTATAGAAATACTATTTTTCAAGTTGAGGGAATTCCACCCTACTCTTACTTTTCTGAGATTTAAAAATCCTGCGTCAGGGTTGAATTTTGTGAAGTTCTTTTTCTGCATCAATTTATATGATATTTTTTTCTCTTTTAGCTTGTTAATATGGTGATTACATGGATTGAATTTTGAGAAGCAAGCCATTCTTGCAACCCTGGAATACACTCCATTTTTTCATGATGTATAATTTTTATGTATTGCTAAATTTGTTTGTTAATATTTTCTTAAGGGTTGATGTGTAAATATTCCTAAATTTTCTTTTTTTTTGTACTGTCTGCTGAATTTTTGTATCAAGATAAAATGAATTGAGAAGTGTTTCCCCCTTCTATTTTTCTAGGAAATACTTGTAGAAATGATGTTAAATCTTCAAATGTTTTTAATAGAATTCTCCAGTAAAACCATATGGGTCTAAATAGTTCTTTTGGGGGAGTGTTTAAATTACAGATTCTATTTATTTAGTAGCGAGAGATATCAAATGATGAATTTCATATTGTGTAAGTTGTGGTAGTTCTTGTTTTTCCAGAAATTGATTCATTTTGTTTAAGGTCCAAATGCATGTTGCATGTGTGTACTCTTTGTAGCCAGCCTGCTTGCTTGCTTGCTTGCTTTCTTCTTTTTTTTCCTCTGCAGAATCTGTAGTGATATGCCCCATTTCATTTATGATGTTGATGATTAGCATCTTCCTTTTTTTTTTTTTACTTTGTTAACTTGCTAGAGGTTTGTTCATTTTATTGATATTTTAAAAAGCTCATTGTTTCAGTGAGTTTTCTCTATTTTTTCCACATTCAATTTCATTCCTGCTTCTCTCTTGATTTTTTTCCTTCCTTCTACCTGCTTTGAATTTATTTTACTCTTATTTTTCTTGTTCTTCAGATGTAAGCCAAGATTATTGAGGCTTTCCCTTATTTTTGATATATACACTTAATGCTATAAATTCTCCCAATATAGATTTATCTGTGTCCTACAAG
This sequence comes from Phacochoerus africanus, assembly GCF_016906955.1. NCBI lineage: Eukaryota > Metazoa > Chordata > Mammalia > Artiodactyla > Suidae > Phacochoerus > Phacochoerus africanus. Next base: position 135,565,841 of record NC_062545.1, read on the forward strand.
TTTTGAAATATTTATTTTAATTTTATTTAATTCAATGTATTTTTTATTTCCTTGAGACTTGTTCTTTGACCCATAAATTATTTAGAACTGTATTGTTTAGTTTCCAACTGTTTGAAGATTTTTCTGTGTTTTTTTTCCTATTATTAATTTCTGGTTTGATTCCATGGTGACTAGAGAATATACTCTACACCATTTCAATTGTTTTGTATTTTTGAGGTTTGTTTTATGGACCAGAACATGGTCTATCTTGATACACATTTTATGAATACTTGAAAGGAAGTTGTATTCTGCTGTGTTGAGGTAAAATGTTCTACAAATGTTGATAAGATCTTGTTGGTTGGTGGTATTGTTGAGTTCTTCTATATCCTTGATGATTTTCTGCCTGGTAGTTCTATCAATTATTGAGAAAAAACTGTTGATATTTCTAATGATAATTTGGGGGTTATCTCTCAGTTATGTAAATTTTTCTTTACATATTTTTAAGCTCTGTTGTTTAGTGCATACACATAGGATTGCCATGTATTCTTAGTAGATTGACCTTTTTATTATTGTATAATGTCCCTCTGTCCCTTTTTTTTTGCTCTGATGTATATTTTATCTAACATTTATATAGCTAATCCTATTTACTACTGATCAATGTTTCCATGATATATCTTTTCCTAAGCATTTCTGTATTGTTACATTCAAAGTGAATTGCCTATAGATTGCATATGTTTGGTCATGTTTTTTAATGTATTCTGCCAATTTTTGCCTTTTAAGTGTCTTATTTAGATCATTAACATTTAATGTAATGATTGATATGGTAGGAGCTTGTCTGCCATTTTATTTTTTGTTATATATTTGCTCTCTGTGCTCTTCATTGCCCTACTTTATTTTAACTGCTTTTCTATGGGTTGCCTAAATATATTTTATGTTGCATATTCATCCCTCTGTAGTGATTTTGAATGTATCCTGTTCTGTAGTTTATAGATAATTTCAGTTTACTGGTGTCATCATTTTATCAGTTTCATAGCCCTTTATTTTCCACCATTTAGAACATAATAGTGTGAAATCTTTCATCTACCTGTATTTAGAACTACCCCAGGTATTGTTCTGACTTTTGCTTCAGCTGTTAAATATAATTTAGAAGAATAAAGACAAGAAGGAAAGTCCATTGTATATACTCATATTTTTGATTACTCTATTTATTCTTCCTTCCTAATATTCCAAGATTCCTACCTTTATTGTTTCTTTTCTATTTAGAGAACATCTTTTGCTATCCTTTTATAGTAGATCGCCTATCAACAAACTATCTTAGTTTTCCTTAATCTGAAGATATCTTGATTTTTCTTTCATTCCAAAGGATATTCCTGCTGGTAAAGGATTCTGAGTTGACAGAATTTTTATGTTTTTGTTTTTTGTTTGTCTTCAGCACTTGAAACATGTTGTGGCACTTCTTTCTGGAGTTTATGGTTTTTGATGAGAAATACACTCTAAACTCTATTTTCCTCAAGGTGTCTTTTCTCTCTCATTACTTTAAGATATTTTCTTTTTCGGAGTTCCCGTCGTGGCGCAGTGGTTAACGAATCCGACTAGGAACCATGAGGTTGCGGGTTCGGTCCCTGCCCTTGCTCAGTGGGTTAACGATCCGGCGTTGCCGTGAGCTGTGGTGTAGGTTGCAGACGCGGCTCGGATCCCGCGTTGCTGTGGCTCTGGCGTAGGTCGGTGGCTGCAGCTCCGATTCGACCCCTAGCCTGGGAACCTCCATATGCCACGGGAGCACCCCAAGAAATAGCAACAACAACAAAAAGACAAAAGACAAAAAAAAACATATTTTCTTTTTCTTTAATTTTTACAGTTTGATTATCATGCGTCTTAGCATAGATTTCCTTAGGTATATTCTCTTTGGAATTTATTAAGCCTCTTATATATATAGATTTAAGTCTTTTGCTAAATTTGAGTATTTTTTAGCCATTATTTCTTTAAGTACTTTTTCAATCCTGCTTTCTTTCTCCATTTCTTCTAAGATACTGACTACACGGATATTAGATCTTTTGTTACAGTCTCACAGATCCCTGTATGCTTTCTTTTTTCAGTCTATTTTCTCTCTGTTGCTCAGATTGGATAATTTTAATTGTTCTGTCTTCAAGATTCTTTTTATTTGTTTCCTCCATTCTTCTCTTGAGTACAACTATTGAGTTTTTAGTTGTTATTAGATTTTTAAGTTCTAAATTTTATTTGCTTTCACTTTGTATTTTATATTTCTTTGGTGAGCCTCTTTTCTCCTTTGTTACATATGTGCTTCATTATTGTTCACTGAAACACTTTATGATAATTGCTTTAAAATTTTTGTCAGATAATTGCTAACATTTCTGTTTTCTTGGTGTCATCACTTATTGTCCCTTTTTAAAATTTTCTATCCAGTTTGAAATATTCCTGGGTTTTGGTGTGACAAATGATTTTCAGTTGAAACCTTGACATTTTGGATTTTATGTTATAAGACTCAGTCTTACTTAAATCTTTGTGTTAAGTGGCTTCTTCTGCTCTGGGAGAGAAAGGAGAATCTCTGCTTTGTTCCCACGACATGCAAATAGAAGTCCATGTGGCCTCTATTGACACCTGAGGTTGGGGCTCTTTATAACTACTGGGTGAGGGAGAGAATTATGGCTCCTCACAATGCCTCTATTAGCTTACATGGATTAGAGGCATTGGAGTGCTGTTTGTTCCCCAAGTAGCCTTCCCTGACACCGTGATGTGGGTGACCTCATTCATACTGGGCAATGGTAAAAGTCCTGATTCTCTATTAGGCCTCCTCTGACTACATATCAATAAGGACAGGGAGGGACATCACTGTAGTGAAGGTCCAGAATCCCTACCATCTGGTCTCCACTGACGTTGAGGTGGAAGGTGGCTTATTACTATCTGGCAGGAATGGAAATCCTGACCATCTATTTGGGTTTCTCTCCTACTACCTCAGTGCCAGGTTTTGGGTACCTCATTACAGCCTGGCTAAACTGGAAACCTAAGCTCCCCACTCATCCTTTGTTAGTATGGGAGCAGGTAGGATATAGTTTCTTTTCTGCAGTGTTGGGCTACAGCAGGGAATTTATTTTCTAAAATTTTTTTCTTTCTTACAAGGTTAGACCCTTTCCTGGTCCTTTGACAAGAGAGAGTTAAGCTTTATTGATTCTTTTTCTGTTTATGCCCATTGGTATGTCTGGTTTTGCCTTCTTCTTCAGCAAGAAGTCTGGTATATATGAAGCTAAAAGAAAAGTGGAGAACTCACCACCGTTTTTTTCTTTGCATCCCAAGTTCTTTAGCAGCTCTCCCTTCATCTCCCCATATTTCAGAGACTTCATGTGTTTGATTTACATATCATGTTCAGACTTTACTTGCACTTGAGAAGAACAGGGAAAAGTAGGTCTACTATATTTCCTAGAAGCAAAAGTCTCCCCATCTAGGCTAGAGTTACCATTACATTCTCACCAGCCTTGTACAAGAAGTCTAGTTTCTTTACATCCTCCCCAATATTTGGTGTAGTCACTGTTGTTTATTGCAGCTCTTATAATAGGTATATAGTGATATCTCATCATAGTCTTAATTTTCATTTCCTTGATGGCTAGTGATTTTGAATATCATGTTTACATCCATGTATGCTTTTTGGAGGGCCACACTCATGGCATGTGGAGGTTCCTGGGGCAGGGATGAAACGCACACCATAGCAGCAATCTGAGCCCGACGTGATGACACCAGATTCTCAACCTGCTGAGCTGCCAAGGAACTCCATATGTATGCTTTTTGATGAAAAGACTCTTCATACCTTTTGCCCATTTTCTATCCAATTCCAATATGACTTACTCAGATTGCCAGAAGAGTGTCTTTTCACAGTTATTAAGCCAAGTTCTGCAACAATGCTGGGAAATAGAGAAATGAGACGACATTTGCAGGCAACAACATAATTATTTATTTATTTATTTTAGTGCTGCTCCTGCAGAATATGGAAGTTCCTAGGCTGGAGGTCGAATCAGAGCTGCAGCTGCCAGCATACACCACAGCCACAGCAATGCCAGATCTCAGCTGCATCTCAGACCTACACCATAGCTCGCCACCAGACCCTTAACCCCCTGAGTGAGGCCAGGGTTCAAACCCACATCCTCATGGATACTAGTCAGGTTCATTTCTACTGAGCCACAATGGTAACTCCACAACAATATTATTTATTATCTATACCAGAGTTTCTCAGCTTTTGGCCCTATTGATATCATTGATATTTTGGACTGGGAAACAATTTTTTGTTGTGGGAAATTGTTCTCTGCATTGTAAGCTATTTAGCAGACTCCATCCATTAGGTAGTAAGCCCCCCCTCACTCACTCCCTCTAATTATGACAACCAAAACCATCTCCAAATATTGCTAAAAAGCCTCTAGGGGTAAAATCACCTTCGATTGAGAACAACTGATCTATTCTCATTTAAACCAATATTAGTATATGTATTAAATTCAAGATCTTCCTACTGCATGGGCTCGATTTGACGGTTATACACATAATTCAGTCTTTTTTCCTATCATAACTTCTTCCTCTGTAGTGCAACATGTCCTTCCCTCCACCAGTAATGCTGTTGCACGCCTCCACTCCTCTGATTCTTCTCCAGGCCTTCCTTCAAGTTGGTACTTTAAAGATCACATGTAGTTCTGTCTATAATTACTGTTTCTCTCATTTGCATGTGGTTTTTTTTCTCATTAAAATGTCATTATCACAGGTGGAAATCTCTTAGTTGGGGTGGCATGGAAAATTTTAGCCTTTACTGAAATTTTAACTCTACTTGGTAAACTCCCACTGTGTTCTTGACTTCAGGTTTGTGATTTAAAAACAAACAAAAAAACCCACAAACAAACAAAAAAACCTTAACCTTACACAGTTTCATCTGCTTCTTCTCACTGTTTTTTTTTTCCATCTCTCCGTAATTTCTTACTGACCTCTACAGTTTCTCCCAAATATATCCTAACTCATTTTGTTTCTACTAACTAAATTTGATACATTTTGCTCTTCTTTCTTAATAGGTTCCCCATCTGAATTGCCCTCTTTCTGGTCAGTATTGCCCATGTAGAGTTATTTATATAAAAGAAAGTCCAGGCCTAAATGAAGGCAAGGACTTATATCCATGTGATAACAAAAAATTTTCTTGTTTTATAAATAAGAAAGAATAAAAACATAAATGTGAACAGTATCTTGGAAGTATAATAGAAGTTCAGATCTAAGAGGCATAAATATCTCAGGAAAAGAACTTGCTTAGTGCATAAGGAAATCTGGCCAGGGTGACCCTATTTCATGCATATAATGGGCATATAGGCATAACATGATTTTAATCTGTATCTTTTGCTACACATTTTTAAATGTGGGCCCAGACCACAAGGGGCAAAAAAGATTATGTTAAATTTTGTTATTTTCATTGTTTAAAGTATAATATTTAGCAGAATAAAGACGTTAAATCATCATAACAGCCTCTTTTTTTCCCTTTTTCTTTTTAGAGTTGGTTGAGTAAATATATCACCTTTTGCTAAGAATTCAGCTCTGAGATCACAGGAATATACCTTCCTAAAGATACTTCAATTAGAATGAACTCATTTTGTGCTTATGTGCCTTAATGTCCTCATTTTATAGTACAGAAAGCACTGATATAAAATTATTCAACCCTTTATGGATTATCAGGGTTTTTTTTAATTTTCAAAAGATGTGAACATCTCTGATAATATCAGAACATGTTTTGATTTCAATATTTATTCCAATATTTTCCTAAGCCATGGAAGTTTAGATGTGATTAAGGCATTACTATTCTGTAAACTGCAGAAATTGAAGGGATATTTTACCATTCTAAACTTTATTGGCTGCTGAAATTTTTGCAATAACAGATAAGATTTAGTTGATCTTTTTAAAAATTTGAGTTGATTTTTTTGAAGATGGTTGATTTCACATTGGATTTGAGTGAAAGGTTAAGCCAGCTCTTTCATATAAATTATTGCATATTGGTGAGTCACATGAGTGTTGGGAATTTGACAAGTTGTGAGGTTTTTCTTCAATACGTGACACTAGAAAATATGACACCCCAAAACCAACTTGCAAGATGTATTTTAACAAATGCCCCATTTCAGCATGCTGCAAAACTTGTTTTAAACAGAAGCCATTTTTAATTAATGCCAACCAGGGAGTTCCTGACATGGCTAGGTGGTTAACAAACCTGACTAGCACCCATGAGGATGCAGGTTCGATTCCTGGCCTTGCTCAGTGGGTTAAGGATCCTGCATTGCCGTGAGCTGTGGTTTAGGTTGCAGACGCAGCTGGGATCTGGCATTGCTGTGGCTGTGGTGTAGGCTGGCGGCTACAGCTCCTGTTCAACCCCCAGCCTGGGAACCTGCATATGCCGTGGGTGCAGCCCTAAAAAGACAAAAGAAAAAAAAACTTTAATTAATGCCAACAATTGAGTTTGAGGACTAGTCATACCTTTTGGTCTTACTGTTTCTTTTGGTTTCTGCTAAACTTTGTTTACAAATCTTATTAGCACATCCAACTGGAAAAGAAGTTTTTAAAAAGTAGGAAATTTGAGCTGATCCATTATATTATTTTCTAATATCCCTGATCAATTTGAGAGCGGAAATAGTATAACCTATGGACCAATCTGTAACACATGTGGATTTTATATTACATTGCAGTGATACTACATTTATAGTGAATTAAACCAATGTACATGATTTAGTATTATAATACTTTCCCTGAATATGCTTAGCAGCATCAGAAAAATGAATAATAGCATTGACTAAAACATAAGTTTATTAGGTTATGAAAAATAGGAGCTATTAAAATTTTTTTAGAAATAGTCATACTCTATTCAACAGTGGACTGGCTCTCTGTTGAAATCCTTGAGTTACCAAACAAATTAAAATGTATACATGTGTATAGATATAATCTTTTTTAAGGTTAAAATTGTAACTGGCATATTGTGTAAATGCATTTGTGTACATAAGCCTATTTCTGTATCTATCTATATCTTAGTTTTCTATTGGAAATATAATTTCTTAATTGTGGCAAGTTTAAAATTATGTGTCTTAGCCAAATATTAAAATAAAACTCACTTCGTGAAAAGAGTGTCGGTCTGTTAAGATTTTTTCCTTGGAGGGGATATTAAAAACACACTTTTTTAAAATTGAAAGATGAATTTTAAAGAACGTGAAGGGCACTTTAAAGTTTAAGTTGATCTAGAGAATTCTTGGAAATAGTTCCCGTGGTGATAATACAGAGCAGGAAGATGAGAACTTTCAACTGAGGATAAAAAGGGGGTAAATTTAGTCATTCATATTGTTGATTTATTTAAATATAAAAGGCAGGGAGTTCCCATCGTGGTGCAGTGGTTAACGAATCCGACTAGGAACCATGAGGTTGCGGGTTTGGTCCCTGCCCTTGCTCAGTGGGTTAACGATCTGGCGTTGCCATGAGCTGTGGTGTAGGTCGCAGACGCGGCTCGGATCCCGCGTTGCTGTGGCTCTGGAGTAGGCCCGTTGCTACAGCTCCGATTCGACCCCTAGCCTGGGAACCTCCATAATGCTGCTAGTGCTGGCCTAAAAAGACAAAAAATATGTATATATAAAAGCCAATACTTAGATATATTTACATGCATATTTTTCAGTCTCTCTGCTCCCCATTGCTTCTTGTATTCTGTTTCTTCCTTTAGGCCAACTTTTTTTTCTTATGTAAATTACTTATTTCTTTTATCTAGGGTCTTGGAGTTACCAAATATATCAATCTTTATTTTAAAATATCTTAAATAGGATTTTTGTTTTAAATGATAATATGAATGGATATTCAGTTCTCTTGATTATCTTTCCACACAAATAAGTTCTGTTTGGTTTCTTTAAAGCAACTTCCTCTTTTGTCTTAGACTTTATTTTTTCTTAGCCTGCTTTCCATTTCTACTTTTATGCCTTCAATCCTTTCAAGCATACTTATTTTGTGATTTAATTAATATTATATACAGTTCTTAGAGGCAAATCCTCCAGTTTATTTTAACTATTGAATCTATTTTATGGTGAATCATATTCTTTTATGTTTTTTAACTTTGGAATTTTAGCCTTTTTTTTTAATGATTTTTATTTTTTCCATCATAGCTGGTTTACAGTGTTCTGTCAATTTTCTACTGTACAGCAAGGTGGTTTAGCCTATTTTCAAAGAGTTCTATGCCTAGTGAGTTGTTGAAAGGTGGCCAGGCCTTTTTTCCCCAGAAGAATTCTAGGTGTCACTAGTCTAAGAAAAGGTTTTATATTTTTGCCCGTATAAAATCAAATTCCATATTTCTACATATAGTGTAAGCTAAAGTTGGGTTTCTTGAAGAAAGCCAACTTGGCTTGTCTTGTTTAAGTTAAAGCGCAGGCAAGTTCTGGTGTTACTTTCCTGAGCTGAAGAGTAGGGTATTTATAAGCCTTCTTTTCATGAGAGAGCCTGAGCCTAGGAGTTATGCAAAAATCTCTGTTCTAACCTGCAGCCTCACTGGATCCTAAATCATGTTCTCAATCTATGTAGATGTTAAAACTCCAGAGCATAGCTACTAGGATTTATGCTATTCAGACATCCCTCTGGGGCCGTAGAGTTAACCACTCACAGTTTTACCAATTTAGCTTTGTTTCTTCTTCCTTTCCACCCCTGAATAGTTCCTTTTCTTTCATGTACAGTTATTATATTATATTGTTTCATATTTTTCCTGAATTACCTTGTTAATTATTCAATCCTTTACTCTTCTTTTAGTGGATACCTTAGAGATTACAAAGTATATGTTTGACTTATTGAAATATAATATACATTATTACTTTTTTCCATTTTTTAAAGTTTTATTGAAGAATAGTTGACCCATAGTGTTGTGATAATTTATACCATATATCATAGTGACTCAGCTATACATGTACATACATCCACTCTCTTTCACATTCTTTTCCCACATAAATTATCATAGACACCATACAGAGTTCTCTGTGCTGTACAGCAGGTCCCCTTTGGCCAATCATTCCATATACTTCAGTGTGCATATGCCAGTCCCCAACCCCCAGTCCATCCCTCCCCCCACCTGTCCTCCTTGGTAACCACAAGTTTGTCTTCAAAGTCTGAGGGTCTGTCTTTTCTCTGTAGACAAGATCATTTGTATCCTTTCTTTTTAAAATTCTACATATAAGTAATATCATATGACATCTACCTTTCACTCTCTATCTTCACTTAGTATGATCCCATTATAACTTTTAATACTTTTAAAATAATGTAGAAGCCTAGACTATATAATATCCATTTACCATTCTCTGAGCTTTTGCATTATTGTTGTCATGTATTTTAATTTTCTCTATATTTTAAACTCCAAAAGACATAACTATTAATGTCCTTTACAGTAAATTTCTTAAAACTTTCCCCACATGTTCATATTTTCAGTATTCTTTATTTCCTCCTGCATTTCTGCGTTTACATCTAGAATCATTTTCCTATAGCTTGACAAACTCGTTCAGGGTATATTATTACACAACTTTTTCAAACCAGTTGTTTTAGTTTCCCTGTGTTTGATAACATCTTTATTTCACCTTTAATGATGAAAGAGATTTTTGTTTGATACGGAATTTTAAATTGGCAATTACTTTCTTTCAGCGCTTTAAATACTTCCTTCCATATCTTCTGGCGTGTGTTATTTCTGTTGAGAGGTCAGCTTTCCATCTGATGGCCTTAATATCTTCTTTCTTTTACTGTCTTTGATTATTAATTGTCTTAGGTGTTTAGTAATTATATGGGGTTTTTTGGCATGTATCTCACTTGATTAAATTTCATGCATCTGTAAATAACTCTCTTCCATTGATTTGGAAATTATTCCTGCTTTCTTTGTTTAATGATTTCACCCCTTTTCTCTATCTTGTCTTTCTGGAACTCTACTTTCACATGCATTAGAAATTTTGAGTATATTCTACATTTTTGTTCTTTTTTTCTAAAGTATCATCTTTACTTCTCTTTCTTGTTTTAACTTCAGTATTTTCTATGGACTTGTCTTCCACTTCATTAATTCTGGCTTCATTTGTATCTGGTCTGCTATATCTTTCTATTCTTAATTTAGATATTGTATTTTCAGGTGTAAAATACTGATTTGAGGAGTTCCCATAGTGGTGCAGCAGAACAAATCTGAGTAGGAACCATGAGGTTGCCGGTTGGATCCCCAGCCTCGCTCAGTAGGTTTAAGGATCCGGCATTTCTGTGAGCTGTGGTGTAGGTCGCAGACACGGCTCAGATCTGGCACTGCTGTGGCTATATCATAGGCCGACAGCAACAGCTCCGGCTAGACCCCTAGCCTGGGAACCTCCATATGCCATGGGTGCGGGCCAATGAAGACAAAGACCAAAAAAAAAAAAATACTGATTTGATTCTTTCATATAGATTTCAATTCTTATTTTATTTTCCATCTTTTATTTATTTTTATTACTTTCATCTATTTTCTTGGACATATTGATAGTGGTTATTTTTAAGTATGTCTCTGCTGCTTCAAAATGTGAATTATTTACAGATCTGCTCCTGTTGTCTATCATTTTATTATATGCCAGGCGTTGTATTAAAATCCATATACTCTCTAGCAGACTATCTTCTATCAGAGAGGATTAAGTGTTTCTTCTGTTAAGAAGATGGAATGTAGGATACAATAGGGTTGGAGGGTTTATCATTTCAACACAATCAGGATTAGGTTGTGTTGAGACTAGGCTGTGATATTGATCAGATTTAACCTATGAGTGGGTCATCCTGATTCTTAAGGCACAGCCACCTGGGATTTCTAGTGAGAACCTGATGCCTCTTTGTCTTTTCAGCTCTGAAAAACCTCAGGAATTACATCTGCCCAGCAGAGGATTAGTCTTGGCTCATTAGCCTCACACTCCATGGAACTTCCAAATTTTGCCTTGAGGGGAAAACTGACCTCCTGTTTGATGCCCTCATGTCTCCAATTTTATCATTCTAGCCCCACACAAATGCCACAGCATCCACTGTTTTTTCTGTATCTCCACAGCAGCCTCTGCCAGATCCAAATCTGGATCCATAGCTTCCGGTTATACTCAACATTGCTAAGTGTCTTTAGGGAAAAATACCTATAGATTCTTAAACTTAGCATCAATTGATAAATCCTAGGGATTTTGTTTCTTCCTTGTTATCGTCTCTTCCTGATGGGTCTTAGTTTTCTAAGTCCCATGAAACTAAAAGGATATTTCACTCTTTCCACAGATTTAGTATAGCTCTTTTGTCTTCCAGTGAACCTCAGAATTCAAGGAATGTGAAGAGTAGGTGAAATGGTCTTTTATTTAAGGCCCTTTAGTTTTCTCCAATTTTGTCATTGAAACCTCTGTGATTGCTATATGTTTTGCTTGTTTTTCTTTCTATGTCAGTGGCTCTATGATTATGTCAAGCCCTTGTTCTTAACATCTAGTCTGTACCTAGAATCAGCAGATGATACAGTGAGAAAGCAGCTAATAGCTCACCTTACTTCTGGATATTTTGCCCCTTTCTGGAAATTTAGTCTTTCTAGTTCCCATTACTTTTACAGCTCTCTGATGCCTTTTTTTTCCTTTTTTTCTTTTTAGAGCCACTCTTGCAGCACATGGAAGCTCTTGGGCTAGGGGTCAAATTGGAGCTGTGCCATAGCCACAGCCACACCAGATCTGAGCCACATTTGTGACCTACACAACAGCTTGCCGCAATGCTGGATGTTTAACTCACTGAGCAAGGCCAGGGACTGAACCCACATCCTCATGGCCAGAGTTTGGGTTCTTAACCCACTGAGTCACAACAGGAACTCCTCTGGTACTTTTTACATTAGGATTTCTTTTTTCTGTAATGTTACCTTTTCCAGTTATTATGAGCTTAAGTGTTGACATGCTATGTTTTTTCTTCAATATATTTCAATCTGTATGTTTTCTTCAACATATTTCATCTATATCATTTGGTATGTTTTTGCATGGAAAAAAAAGGATCTGTTTAGATACACCATTTTTAACACTATTATCAACAAGTATTTTTGGTGAAATTTTAAGCTAAGTGATTTACTATATGCTTAATGTAGTCTACAGGCCTATTTTGGAGATACTGCAGATTCAGTTCTAGACCACTGCAATTAAGTGATAGCCCAATAAAGTGAGTCACATGTATTTTTTTGATTTCCCAATGCACAATGTGCATACCTTAATTTTAAAATAACTTATTGCTAAAAAATTCTAACTATCATCTGAGCCTTCAGTACATCATCATCTTTTTGCTGGTGGAGGGTTTTACCTTGATATTGATACCTGCTGACTGGTCAGGGTGGTGGTTGTCGAAGGTTGGGTGGCTGTGACAGTTTCTCAATATAAGACAACAATGAAGTTTGCTGAATCAGTTGACTCTTCCTTTCATAAACTATTCTCTGTGGTATGCAATGCGGTTTGATTGCATTTTACCCCAATTTAGGGTCAAATCCACTCAAACAAGGCCACTGATTTATCAACTAAATGTGTGTGATATTCTAAACCATTTGTTGTCATTTCAATAGTCTTTCAAGCATCTTCACCAGAAGTAACTGCTATCTCAGGAAATCACTTCCTTTGCTTATCCGTAAGATGCAACTCCTCATCCATTAAAGTTTTATCATGGGATGGCAGCAATAAAGTCTAATCTTCAGTTGCCACTTGTAATTCTAGCTATTTTGCTCTTTCCACCACCTCTTCAGTTATTTCCTCCATGGAAGTCTTGAGCCCTTCAAAGTCGTCTGTGAATATTGGAATCATCTTCCTCCAAATGCCTATTAATGTTGATATTTTGAGCCCTTCCCATGAATCATGAATATCCTTCATGGCACTTACAATGGTGAAATCTTTCTAGAAAGTTTTTAAGTTACTTTGCTCAGGTCTATCAGAGGAATCACTATCCATGGCAGCTATAGCCTTATGAAGTGCATTTCCTAAATAATAAGACTTGGAAGGTGAGATTATTCCTTGATCCATGGACTGCAGAATGGATGTTGTCTTAGCTGGCATGAAGACAACACGAATTTCATTTTACATTTCCATCAGAACTCTTGCATGACCAGGTGCATTGTCAATGAGCAGTAATGCTTGGGAAAAAAAATCTTTTTTTTCCTTAACAGTAGGTCTCAACAGTGGGCTTAAAATATTAAGTAAACCATGTTGTAAACAGATGTGCTGCATTCAGGCTTTGTTGTTCATTTATAAAGCACAGGCAGAGTAGATATAACACAATTCTTAAGGGCCTTAGGATTTGGGGAATGGTAAATGAGTGTTGGCTTCAACTTAAAGTCATCAGCTATATTAGACTCTAACAAGAGAGTCAGCCTGGCCTTTGAAGCTTGGAAATCAAGCAGCGACTGCTCTCTAGCTATGAAAGTCCTGGATGACATCTTCCAATAGAAGGATGCTTTGTCCATGTTGAAAATCTGTTGTTTAATATGTAGCCACCTTCATTAATTATCTTAGCCGTATCTAGATAACTTACTGCGGCTTCTACATCAGCACTTGCATTTTTAGGCACCTTTCTTTTTTTTTTTTTACACTTTCATGTTATGTTTTATGTTTTATGTTATAGAAATGGCTTCTTTCCTTAAACCTCATGAACCAGCCCATGTTACTTTCAAACTATTCCGCAACTTCCTCACTTCTCTCAGCTTTTATGGAATTGAAGAGAGTTAGGGTCTTGCTCTGGGTTAAGGGAATTGGCTTAAGGAAATGTTCTGGCTGGTTTGATCTGCCATCCAGAGCACTCATACTTTCTCCATATGAGTAATAAGGCTGTTCCACTTCCTTATCATTTACGTGTTCACTGGAGTAGTGCTTTTAATTTCCTTCAAGAACTTTTGATATTTACAACTTGGCTAACTGATGCAAGAGGCCTAGATTTTGGCCTGTCTTGGCTTTTGACATGCCTTCCTCGTTAACTATTTCTAGCTTTTGCTTTAAAGGAGACTTTTCTTTTTTTTCTTTTCTTTCTCTATTTTTTTTTAATTTTTATTTTTTTTATTTAGACAATATATTACAAGCTGTATGTTTTCTTCAGCATATTTCGTCTATATCATTTGGTATGTTTTTGCAGGAAAAAAAGTACCTGTTTAGATATACCATTTTTAACGCTATTATCAACAAATATTTTTGGTGAAATTTTAAGCTAAGCGATTAACTATATGCTTAATGTAATCTACAGGCTCATTTTGGAGATAATACAGATTCAGTTCTAGACCACTGGCTGATGTGAGGTGATACCTCATTGTGGTTTTGATATATGCATTTCTCTAATAATTTGCAATATTAAGAATCTTCTCATGTGCCTGATGCAAATCTGTATGTCTTCCTTAGAGAAATGTCTATTTAGATCTTATGCCAATTTTTGATAGGTTTTGTTTGGTTTTTTGATATTAAGCTGTATGAACTCTTTTTGTATTTTGGAAATTAATCCCTTGCCAGTAGCATCATTTACAAATATTTTATCCCAATCTGTAGGTTTTCTTTTCATTTTATTTATAGTTTCCTTCAGTGTGCAAAATATTTTGTTTAATTAGGTCACCTTTCTTTATTTTTGTTTTTATTTCCATTACTCTAAGATTTGAACCCAAAAAGATATTGCTGCCATTTATGTTGAATAGTTTTCTGCCAGTGTTTCCCTCTATGAGTTTTATAGTATCTAGTCTTATATTTAGGTCTTTGATCCATTTTGAGTTTATTTTTATGTGTGGTATTAGAGACTGTTCTAATTTCATTCTTTTACATGGAGCTCTGTAGTTTTCCTGGCAGCACTTTTGAAGAGACTGTCTTTTCTCCATTGTATGTTCTTACCTCATTTAGTATGGATTAATTGACCATAAGTGTGTTGGTATTATTTCTGAGCTTTTTAATCTGTTCTGCTGATTGGTATTTCTGCTTTTGTGACAGTACCATACTGTTTTGATTATTATAGCTTTGTATTATAGTTCAAAGTCAGGGAGAACCGTTAGTGTAGCTCCAGTCTTCTTAAGATTGTTTCAGCTGTTTGGGGCCTTTTGGGTTTCCATACAAATTAAAAAAAATTTTTTGTTCTGGTTCTGTGAAAAATGTCATTGGTAATTTGATAGGGATTGCATTGATTCTGTAGATTGCCTTGGGTAGTATGGTGACACAAACTTTGATTCTAAAAAGAGAAAGAAAGAAGGAAAGAAAGAAAGAAAGAAAGAAAGAAAGAAAGAAAGAAATATTTGTGAAGTACAATAAAGTGAAGCATAGTAAAATGCAATATGCTTTTACCTTATTTAATTTTTCAAAGAAGCTGGTGGGTAAATTACCACTTTTAAAATCATTTTTAGATAGAGAAAATTGAGGCATAAAAACTAGCTATTCTAAGATCAAGCAATTAATGATTGGTGAAGTTGGGATTTTAATTCAGACTACTAAACCATACTGCCTTGCAACAAATCCCTATGGAGTATAGGACATTATTATTGCCTTATGTTATTTTCTAACTCTTTTATAGGCATTTGACTTTCCACTCATAAATGGGATAAATTCCTAGGCTCTTATTACCACGTTTAATACTGAATTAATGATACCACTCCTATTTTAGGCATTTGAAAATATATTGACATATCATATCAGTAAAATATACAATCTAAGCATTTGTGTAGCAAAATTCCTGATACAAATGTATTGAATGTTTAGAAAATGGACCCAACATGTGGCATTGTCAACTAAGTCTCTGTTCATGCTGATTTCTGATGGTTTTGCAGAATGTTGTGTTAGTTTTAAGGGCTAATGAGTTTGGCTTAATTTCTTTACCCCTCTCAGCCAAGTCTTTCCACAGTGTAGCTTCTCCCATGGGGTCCTTGCTAATAAATATTTTAATTGAACTGCTTTATTAAAATGAGTGTCTATATGATCATCTAGACACCCCACAGATGCAAAGAGAGATTATGAGTTCAAATGAGACTGAGTTAGGCAGATCCAGATTTGATCCTGATACTGCATTATCACAAACCCTGATAATAAGGTAATCCTAGTTCAGACAAGATTAGTAAACAAAATGAAATGAAACTTTAAGTAGTTGTTAAGTTTGCTTTCAGCAAATCATTGATATTTATTAAGCATGAGAGATTGGCACAATTTCCAAGCACAGGAAGCAGAATATTATTTACTACATATTAATTTCAGTTGCTATGTAACTTGATCATACAGTGATCATATAGGTGACTATATAGTTTCTTCTCCCTATAAAAAATGATCATCATGCACATTTAATAAACAAAATCATAAAAATTGTTGCTTCCATTTCTGTTTAGAATAGAATTTTCCCTTGTTTCTTTGATTTTTTTCCTGACAGGTACAACTATTCACAATTCATTTTATTTTGAATAATATTTATCCCTTTATAATTTGTTTTTAATTTTTATGTGACTTAATAATTATTTGTGCAAATCTGTACTAGTTGCAAAGGAGTACTTGACCAACAAATCAAAACTTTTTAAAGAAAAAAAGCCCTCCTTAAAAGAAGTGTTCAGGTCTTAACTTCTGAAAGTTTTTCTTACTGTATTCATTCTCTATATGTAGTTGAAATCTAAACAACTTTTAAATATTACTATATGAAGGTGTTGTATTTAATCTTGCAATACCCATGGCTATCAAATATTTCATATTTTAAGATAAGCACAGAATAGTCATAGAGTAATACTAATACCTTCCTCTATTCCTAAACTGAATGCACGTTATTGCAACATGAGAAAAGAAGTTGAGATCTCTCCTAACTTAAATGACATCTCACTTGATGAAGAATTCAAAACCTGAGATGCCAGAGAATGAGGGAAGAGAAAGGAATCAATGTTATTGGGATAAAGTAAGTCAAGAAACTTCTTTTGGAGAGAAAGCTACAGGGAGAATCCAAAGATGATTGTTAGCCTTAGAAAAGAGGTGTCGATGACAAATTGATGAGTGTATCTCTTTTCATAAATTTATTTCAATTTAAGCAATAGTAAAGTCATTTACAAATAAAACCCTCTTAAAATCATTACCATTTTTCAGCCAGCTGATTAACCAGAAAATTAAAATATCCATCAAAATTATATCAAATTTTAATAATAATATTTTTATTAATTTTATTTGTATCCCATATTTTTGCACATTAGGCAGAATCCAACCACAAAAAAAATTGGGCAAATATACCTTTTAATATTTGAGCCTATTAAATTGGCCCATTTTAATCTGGTTAAATCAAATTTTCATAGACTTTCTGTGAGTCACAATAAGAATATCTTTTTACTGTGGGCTTCTCCAATTGCCTTTCAGTACTGGCTACGACCCCCCTCATCCACATCTGGCTCCGATTACCTTTTAAGCTTGCTAAAATAATAGTAATAATAAAGATAAATTGAATACCCATAAATACAGCACATATTGGTTTCCCAAATTTATTTTACTCCTAGAATGTGTCCTGTCTCCATTCTTAGTTTGGGGGAGGGAGGAAAATTCCTAAATGTTTTCACTCCTTTGGTCATTGTTTTCCTGTCTCTCAAATTATAGTCGTGTGACCTATTTTGCAATTTGAAAACATCTGGGAATATTTCAACTCACCCTAGAATTTGATCCATGAAAAAGAATAGACGAGATAAATGTCCTTCCCAGGAGTTTCCTTGGGTCCTACGCAAATCTACCTAATTCTTTCCCTCTCAAATGACCTTTGAGTCACAGAATATTCCTTACCCTTCCTCTCAGAGTAATAATTATCTACTGCTTTGTATTTATTTGACCATATTGCCACGTAATTCTTCCTAAAACGAAAAAGATCTCCGCTGTGGTGTTTTTCTATCTCCACAAAGATGTGGCTAGCCACAGGTAAATGGTGGACTTTTTTCAGTAAAAGAAAAATAAATACCTTCTCTTTTTCACCTATTCCTCCTGCCTCCAATTCATTCAAATTACAGTCTCTAGTAGCAACATTGCGAGGCTCAAGGCATAGGGTGAGATGAAGCACAAGGCTTTCGCATGGGAAACTTACAGTATAGATGTGGACAGGTTGCCTAGATTCCTGTGTAGTTGGCTGAGAAGAAAGTGAATTCTAGCCTCAGCGACACTCTAAAGATGCTGTATATTTTCTGTGTGGGTCCAAGTTAGTCTCCCCGCCCAAAGGTAGCAACAGGGGATTTTGCCATTGAACTGTTTCATACCCACAGATCATGTGTTTTACCAAAATGGCATTCATACACATACTGTACTTTGATTTCTGTTCTTTTACTCACAAAACTCAGTGTATAAGTACTGTCTTCTTTACTTAAATCAGAAAAAAAAAAAGGAATTTCATTGGAAAGACCTTTTCACAGGAGTAAATATGAGTCTAATAGTGCAGAGCCATGTCAAATGATGTTAAATACTCTAGGCCCAAAGTCAGTAATCACAGCTGTGGACTCCACACAAAGTGGGAGTGTGTCCAGAGTTTGCTGGGTCTGTCTCTTGTGCAAAGGATACGACTTAGCTCAGGTGCTGCCTGATAAGAATACTAATTTCAAGCATCATTTCTAACTGCCGAAACTGAAATTAGCACATAGGCTTTCTCCCTTGTAAGTGGAAAATTTAGAATCAAGTCCAGTTAGAGGAAGAGAATTCTGGCAGGAGAGTCTTCCAGAATCTCTTCCTATTGTGTTTGACCTTCTTTAGTGCAGATGTTGCCTGTGAGGCTTTCTGGGTCCAAGAGGAGTTTTTCAGGATTTGCAAAGATAAGCATCCATGTTCTTTGTGTCTCTTTGTATAGAAAAGAGTCTCTAATGGAGTATATTTGAATTTACTTGATCATATTTACCTTGTAGAAATTTTAATAGTTGTTACATGGTTTGAGGAAAGAATATCTTAGAGAAATACTTCAAAGAATTAATTTCAGTGTTGCTGGTAGACAGGAAAATTACGTTTTGCAATTAATTTTAATTTAATTTTATTTTATTTTCCCACTGTACAGCAAGGGGATCAAGTTATCCTTACATGTATACATTACAATTACATTTTTCCCCACCCTTTGTTCTGTTGCAAGTTTTGCAGTTTTTATGTTTGTATATATTTTTCCCTGTAAGTGAAATATGGGAGACAAATATTTCTTCGTTTTAAGTTATATGCTTTTTTCATTCAAAATAGGTGTTGGAAAGTTATTATATATTGATGGAACAATAGAAACACAAGATTAAAGAGTCAGAATAAAGGAAAAGTAAACTTTTTCTTCCCATCTAGAATGTAAAAATCCCTTTCTTCCTCTCCATCTTTCTCTCTCTCTCATTTCCACACAGTGCTAGAGATCCTTAGGTTGATACCAATGATATAATAATATAAAAAATATATAAATTTTTCAAGAATTTAATGAATCTTTTATTAAACATAAATATATGATATATGTTTTTTACTTCATTATTAATTCTGCTGTTATTATATTTAACATCTCATGGTCTTGAAATGGCTTGAGAGAGAAATCTACCTTTGCTTTATCTATGAAAAAAATATTTTCTAAGCAAAGTCATCATCGAAAATATATTTCAAGGGAAGTCTCTTTTAGGAAATGAGATCAGGCACTTTCAAGACCACTAAGTGGTTTTTTTTGTTTGTTAATTTTTTTCTTTATTTAGAGGTTTATTAAATATATTATTTATTTATTATTTATTTTATTCAAGTAATTCTTCCATGTATTTATTTGCAGGTAATAAAACTGAATTTTTAAAAAATTTAAAGGACTACTTACTATAGACTACTATTTCTTTCCTCTGCCATTCTACTTTCCTCCTAATGAATGCAGTTTTTGTATGGAAATTATGTATCTGGTCATTTAGTTACAGCATATGAGATTTTCCTCTTAATAGTGTGTTTCATTTAGTGGTTGTCAATAGTGCCATAATTTTACCTACACTTACCCACTACATCCAATATACATATATATATAATTTGAGGAGCCCTACATGTTTCATTCACAGTATATATTTTTCCTACAGAGTAGACCTTATCATACAGGAAAAAAGTAAAAAGATTAAGAATTGGGGCTGAAAATCTAAATAGTTTAACTCTGAGTCTGATTGTGTGTTTCTGTAAAACAATGTTAAACATTTACTGAGCACATACTATGTGCCTAGCATAGCCCTAAAACTTTACGTGTATCGTCCCATTTGTAACCTGTTAAGGCAGATAATATTAATATTTCTGTTTTGCAAATGAGGAAACTGAGGTGTGGCTAGAATAAGTAAATTACTCAAATTCACAGATGAATAAGTGGCAGAACCAAGCCCTATCATGGTGTGTCAACATCCAAAGCCTTACTCGAAGCACTAAGTAATACTACAGCCCCATTGATGAGTTCCTGATCTTTAAGTCACTGACATGCTCCCTTACATTCATTTCTTTACGTTTTATGCCAGACAGATTATTTAACATGGTATATTTGGAGCTCTGAGCTTCAGAGTCCTTGTGAGCGTTGGGAATTGCTGGGAACTGTAAAGTGTTCCAGGAGGAAAGAAAGCCTGCTTATATTCAGGAAGCATATATGGTAAACTGCCCAAAGAGTACTCAGAGGAAAGAAACTTAAAACCCTAGGGGTCTAGGCATTTTTTTTCTTTTCTTATTCTTTTTTTTATTTACTTGTTTATTTCTTTATTTTAATTTATTTCTTTATTTTATTTTCCCACTGTACAGCAAGGGGGTCAGGTTATCCTTACATGTATATATTACAATTACATTTTTTCCCCCACCCTTTCTTCTGTTGCAACATGAGTATCTAGACAAAGTTCTCAATGCTATTCAGCAGGATCTCCTTGTAAATCTATTCTAAGTTGTGCCTGATAAGCCCAAGCTCCCGATCCCTCCCACTCCCTCCCCCTCCCCCTCCCATCAGGCAGCCACAAGTCTCTTCTCCACGTCCATGATTTTCTTTTCTGAGGAGATGTTCATTTGTGCTGGATATTAGATTCCAGTTATGAGTGATATCATATGGTATTTGTCTTTGTCTTTCTGGCTCATTTCACTCAGGATGAGATTCTCTAGTTCCATCCATGTTGCTTCAAATGGCATTATGTCATTCTTTTTGATGGCTGAGTAGTATTCCATTGTGTATATATACCACCTCTTCCGAATCCAATCATCTGTCGATGGACATTTGGGTTGTTTCCATGTCCTGGCTATTGTGAATAGTGCTGCAATGAACATGCGGGTGCACGTGTCTCTTTTAAGTAGAGTTTTGTCCGGATAGATGCCCAAGAGTGGGATTGCGGGGTCCTATGGAAGTTCTATGTATAGATTTCTAAGGTATCTCCAAACTGTTCTCCATAGTGGCTGTACCAGTTTACATTCCCACCAACAGTGCAGGAGGGTTCCCTTTTCTCCACAGCCCCTCCAGCACTTGTTATTTGTGGATTTATTAATGATGGCCATTCTGACTGGTGTGAGGTGGTATCTCATGGTAGTTTTGATTTGCATTTCTCTTATAACCAGCGATGTTGAGCATTTTTTCATGTGTTTGTTGGCCATCTGTATATCTTCTTTGGAAAACAGTCTATTCAGGTCTTTTGCCCATTTTTCCATTGATTGATTGTTTTTTTTTCTGCTGGGTTGTATAAGTTGTTTATATATTCTAGAGATTAAGGCCTTGTCGGTTGCATCATTTGAAACTATTTTCTCCCATTCTGTAAGTTGTCTTTTTGCTTTCTTTTGGGTTTCCTTTGCTGTGCAAAAGCTTTTCAGTTTGATGAGGTCCCATGGGTTTATTTTTCCTCTAATTTCTATTGCTTTGGGAGACTGAACTGAGAAAATATTCATGAGGTTGATGTCAGAGAGTGTTTTGCCTATGTTTTCTTCTAGGAGTTTGATGGTGTCCTGTCGTATATTTAAGACTTTCAGCCATTTGGAGTTTATTTTTGTGCATGGTGTGAGGGTGTGTCCTAGTTTCATTGCTTTGCCTGCCGCTGTCCAGGTTTCCCAGCAATGCTTGCTGAATAGACTTTCTTTGTCCCATTTGATGTTCTTGCCTCCCTTGTCAAAGATTAATTGACCATAGGTGTCAGGGTTTATTTCTGGATTCTCTATTCTGTTCCATTGGTCTGTCTGTCTGTTTTGATGCCAGTCCCACACTGTTTTGATGACTGTGGCTTTGAAGTATTTCTTGAAGTCTGGGAGAGTTATGCCTCCTGCTTGGTTTTTGTTTCTCAGGATTGCTTTGGCGATTCTGGGTCCTTTGTTGTTCCATATAAATGTTCGGATTGTTTGTTCTAGTTCTGTGAACAATGTCCTGGGTAATTTTATAGGGATTGCATTGAATCTATAGATTGCTTTGGGTAGGATGGCCCTTTTTACAATATTGATTTTTCCAATCCATGAACATGGAATAGCTTTCCATTTCTTTCCATCTTCTTTGATTTCTTTGATTAAAGTTTTATAGTTCTCGGCAGATAGGTCCTTTACCTCCTTGGTCAGGTGTATTCCGAGGTATTTGATTTTGTGAGGTGCAATTTTAAAAGGTATCGTATTTTTGTATTCCTTTTCTAATATTTCATTGCTGGTATACAGAAATGCAACTGACTTCTGAATGTTAATCTTATATCCTGCTACTTTGCTGAATTTATGAATCAGTTCAAGGAGTTTTGGGGTTGAGTCCTTAGGGTTTTCTATGGATAGTATCATGTCATCTGCAGACAGTGACAGTTTGATCTCTTCTCTTCCTATATGGATGCCTTTTATTTCTTTGGTTTGTCTAATTGCTGTGGCTAGGACTTCCAAAACTATGTTGAAGGGCAGTGGTGAGAGTGGGCATCCCTGTCTTGTTCCAGATTGGAGTGAGAAGGCTTTCAGTTTTTCCCCATTGAGGATTATATTTGCTGTGAGTTTGCCATAAATGGCTTTGATTATATTCAGGAATGTTCCCTCTATACCCACTTTGGCGAGGGTCTTGACCATGAATGGATGTTGGACTTTGTCAAATGCTTTTTCTGCGTCTATTGAGATGATCATACGATTTTTGACTTTTTTTTTGTTAATGTGGTGTATGATGCTGATTGATTTGCGTATGTTGAACCATCCTTGTGAACCTGGGGTGAACCCCACCTGGTCAAGGTGTATAATTTTTTTGGTATGTTGTTAGATTCGGTCGGCTAAGATTTTGTTGAGAATTTTTGCATCTATATTCATCAATGATATTGGGCGATAGTTTTCTTTTTTGGTGGTATCTCTGTCTGGTTTTGGAATGAGGGTGATGGTGGCATCATAGAATGTCTTTGGGAGTATTCCTTCTTCTTCAACCTTTTGAAAGAGTTTCAGGAGGATGGGCACCAATTCCTCTTTATATGTTTGATAGAATTCACCTGTGAAGCCATCTGGTCCTGGACTTTTATTTGTACGGAGTGATTTTAGGACCTCTTCAATTTCATTTCTAGTGATGGGTCTGTTCAGTTGGTCTGTTTCTACTTGATTCAGTTTGGGCAGGCTGTAAGATTCTAGAAAATTGTCCATTTCTTCCAGATTGTCAAACTTGTGGCCGTATAGTTGTTCATAGTATTCTCTTATGGATTTTTGTATTTCTGCTGTATCCGTTGTGATTTCTCCTTTTTCATTTCTAATTTTGGTTATTTGGGTTCTTTCTCTCCTCTTTTGAGTGAGTCTGGCCAGGGGTTTGTCAATTTTGTCCACCTTTTCAAAGAACCAGCTCTTGGTTTTATTAATTTTCTCGATTGTTTTTTGAGTCTCTATTTTATTGATTTCTTCTTTGATCTTTAGAATTTCCTTCCTTCTGCTGACTTTAGGGCTTTTTTGTTCTTCTTTTTCTAATTCATTTAGGTGGAGGGTTAAGTTGTCCATTTGGGATCTTTCTTCTTTTTTGAGAAAGGCCTGTATTGCTATAAATTTCCCTCTGAGCACTGCTTTCGCAGCATCCCATAGATTTTGAGAGGTTGTGTCTTCATTATCATTTGTTTCAAGGTAGTTTTTAATTTCCTTCTTGATTTTCTCATTGACGCATTGGTTTTTTAGTAGCATGTTGTTTAGTCTCCATGCAGTAGGTGTTTTCTCTTTCCTTTTCCCATGGTTGGTTTCTAATTTCATGGCATTGTGGTCAGAGAAGATACTTGAGATAATTTCTATGCTCCTAAATTTATTGAGATTAGCTTTGTGTCCCAATATGTGGTCGATTCTTGAGAATGTTCCATGAGCATTTGAGAAGAATGTGTATTCTGCTTTTTTTGGATGTAGTGTCCTGAAGATATCAGTTAAGTCTAACTTTTCTATTGTTTCCTTTAGGGTCTCTGTTGCTTTATTGGTTTTCTGTCTAGAGGATCTGTCCATTGATGTGAGGGGGGTATTAAGGTCTCCTACTATGATTGTATTCTCATCCATATCTCCCTTTATGTCTGTTAATATTTGTTGTATGTATCTGGGTGCTCCTGTATTTGGGGCATATATGTTGACGATAGTAACTTCCTCTCCTTGGATGGATCCCTTAATCATTAAGTAGTGTCCTTCTTTGTCTTTCTTTATGCCTTTTGTTTTAAAGTCTATTTTGTCTGATATGAGCATTGCGACTCCTGCTTTTCTGTCATGTCTATTGGCGTGAAATATTTTTCCCCACCCTTTCACTTTCAATCTATATGTATCTTTTGTCCTAAGGTGAGTTTCTTGTAGGCAGCATATTGAAGGTTTTTGCCTTTTTATCCACTCAGCCACTCTGTGTCTTTTGATTGGGGCATTCAGTCCATTGACATTTAAGGTGATAATTGATAGGTGATTATTTATTGCCATTTGAACCTCGTGTTCCAGTTGATTCTATGGTTCTCCATTCTTCCTTTCTTTTTTTTTTTTTTTTGGTTGGATGATCTCCTGTTATTATCTGCTTGAGTGTATTTTTTTTTTCATTTTTTGCGAATGCAATATTTGGTTTTGGCTTGTGGTTGCCCTGTTTTTTAAGTATGCTAACCCCTTCCCATAATTGTGTGTTTTAGCCTGATGGTCCTGTAAGTTCAAACCCTTCATTACTATCTTAAAATTAAGAAGAGAAACATACAAACAAACAAACAAAAAGGGTTATTTACTTCCTAACATCCCTTGCCCACGTTTTATGGTTTTGATGACTCTTTTTTATTTTTTTCTTTTTAATTTTATTTTGTTTGAAGCATGTTCATGATGAAATCTGTATGCTGGCTTATTTGAGTGACTGCTCTCTGATTGCGGTTTCCTCAGTCCTAGTTCTTCCTCTTCTTTTTTTTTTCTTTTCTTTTTTCTTCCCTTTCCTTCCTTTCTTTTTGGTTTAGAGAAGCCCTTTCAATATTTCCTTTAACCTGGGTTTTGTGTTGCAGTATTCTTTAAGTTTTTGTTTGTTGGAAAAAATTTTTATTTCCCCTTCTATTTGAAATGATATTCTTGCTGGATAGAGTATTCTAGGTTGCATATTTTTTCCTTTGAGCACTTTAAATATCTCTTGCCATTCCCTCCTGGCCTGTAGTGTTTCTGTAGAGAAATCAGCTGATATTCTTATGGGGGTTCCCTTGTAGGTAATATTCTGTTTTTCTCTTGCTGCCTTTAGGATCCTCTCTTTATCACTAACTTTTCTTTTCTTATTCTATGTAAATATTCCATTTCATATCTACTTTTGTATTAGTGCTTGATATTCTTTTCTTATAGAGGATGTCAAAAATTATAAAAATTGTAGTCCCACAAAATCTAGATACTCCACTACTTACTCTGTGTTTTTGGGAAGTAGGAAATCACATCCTTTTTTTTATAGTTAAAAACTTGCTGAATGCTAGGTACCAGCGGGAAGGGCTAGTTGTATGGCCAGAATCAGACTACCTCAGAATGTAACATCATTTCAGGAGCTTTGCAAGTGGTTTTTTTTAAAGATAGTAGAGGATGGGAGATGACTTATTGATCATATTATCTCAGCAATTTGGCATGATGGACATTTACCTAGCAAAAACAAAGACATGATACTAATCCTTAATCCAACATGTAAATAATTCAGTGGCTTTCAAATATTTTTTAATACAACTCACAGGCATACATGTTACATGCTTGTCATGACCCTTTTTCTTAGTCTAGTTGAGTTGCTATAACAAAATGCCACAGACTGAATAGCTTATAGACAATAGAAATTCATTTTCACAGTTTAGGAAGTTGTGAAATTCAAGATCAAGGCATTAGCACAGTCAGGTAATAGCCCCCTTCCTGGTTCAGAGCCAGGGTCTCCTAGCTGTGTTTTCACGTGGTGGAAAGTGATGGGGAGCTCTCTGGAGTGTCTTTTATAAGGTGCTAATCCCATTTGTGGGGGCTCCACCCACCTACTACTATCATATTTGGGAGTTGGAATTTTAGCACATTCAGACCATAGCACCTTAAATGGACTTTACAGCTTGCTAATGGATGATGCATTCACTTTGAAAAACAGCGTAAAAATACATTGGTTCCTTCAAACAATTTTTTTTCCCGCAAGGAATGCATGGCTATGGGGAAATGGACTCATTTAATTGTCCATCCTTGCCCAATCACTTTTCACAATGAGAAATAGGACTGGTTGCTCCAAAGAGAAATTAATTGCTGACAATTAAGAAGAAATCAGTAATCCAACACACTGATGAGGTTGTCATTGGTTTGTTGATTTGTTTATTAATCAGGAATGAGCCTTTCTATGGCTTTTACCACCCATTTTACACAGGTGTCTCACACTGGTTCATCGGCTACAATGTCTAATCGTCCACAGGGGGCTAATTTAAATGGCTCTGCTATTGGTGATTAAGCAATCGGTTGATGATGGAACCTGTGGTTGTTAGTGTAAATTCCCCTTTAAAGATTTTTTTTCCACAAAGTATTTAAATATGGAAACTAGCTCAAGTTAGGGTTTAAGAGATGATACGTTGGAGAAAGAGTGTTATTCTTCCACAGTGTACAATTACTGAGAACATCAGCATCTGTTAGCCAAATTACATATTTTCTGAAAGAAAAAAAAAAGAATGTTGTGAATTGAATGAATACTCAGTGTTTTTGCTGGAACTGTAAATTTTTACAGGGCTTTTTTTTTGTATCCTATCTTTCCAAAAATGGAATTCATCAGTAACTTTAAATGCAGTGAGCCATGGGATAGGATGAATCAAAGCTACCTTGTAATTTAAAGTTAACAGGTTTCTAAACAAGGAAGTTTAATATAAATATTAATTGGCAAAGTATAGTTGCATATGCATTTTCAGTTATGAATTTAGTGCAGCAGTATCTTTTTATCTGTAATGGGGTATATTTATCGAAAGTGCCACATGTAGGAATTTGGAAGTACTAAGAAGGCTCACACTGAATTAAGGTCTTTAAAATATAAGTCTGGAAAGTCTTTTTTTAACCACTTTTTGATGTTTTTGCAAAATGTGTAGCAATCATTTTAACAGTTATTGGAGGCAAGTATCTGTTAAGCAATTATTCCCATTTTATGGATGAGGTGATCAATTACCCTTTCAGTAGGTTTCTTTGGTGAGAGGAAAGTTCTGGTCATCCACTGCATTACATGAAATATCTTAGCTCACTGAGCTTGATGCAGTCTTGACATCTGTATTCTTGAGATGTGGGTAAGGAAAATGATCATATAAATCCTTCACTGTTATATGAGCAGTTCCTAATCTCCTTCCATCACACAGGCCTGCTGAGAACCATTCCTGGAACACTTTATGCTCCAACAGTTTACTCTTCTGCCTAAATAACCAGGTCAATGTGTGGTTCTGTTTTCCCAATGTCTGTGAATCTGTCACCCAATTATATTTAAGGAAGCCCATAAAAGAAGATGCAGCCATTCAGTATAAGTCCCACTTGCTCCATCCTGTCCACACTGAGAAGCAGGCTATCATTGCCACTTGAGTGGATGCAGGGAAAGAATGTTAGGGTAGGTAGGGGTGGAAATAAACATTAGTTGAACATTTATTTAGATCAAGATTTAGTGCTTTTCTCCTGGGCACTATGTCAGACTGTTTTCCAGATAGTATCTCAATTAAACCTTACTTGGTTTCCCAAAAGACAATGAGACTCAGAGAAGCAAATCACCAGCAGGAGGTCTGAGAGTTAGTAAGCAGCTGAATCAGAATCCAAGAAGTATGTCTGAAGACAAAATCCATTAAAACATGCTCTCAGAGGTCCCAAGTTGGTCAGGGCTGGTCTAGGTCTAGATCCCAAGTTCCTACCTTCCTGACCAGTGTCCCTTTGCTGACCCACATTGCATCATAACATAGCTAAGCTCTGTCAACTCAGAGCAAGGGTGAGACTGTCTTCTCAATGTGGACATTTAATAAAGTAGCTTAGGTGAAGGGTCCAGAGCTTTCCAATGAGAAGCCATCATTAAATTAGTCATCCATCTGCATTATTGTGACAAGGCAAACAGCAAAGTCTGAGTCAATCAAAATCAATTCTCCTTTCACAAATGTAACCAAGTGTTGTTGCCATCAGGGAAGAAACTTGGCTTCATTAATTAACAAGTAGCTGTAGTGGTTGATTAATGACTAAGCAAAGCAGTCTTGCTTACTTTAGAGATGGAGACTTTTCATTGGTGGTAACTCTCAACGTCTTCAGGGCTTATTTTCAAGAGATCCAAGCTCAATCTCCCTGTCTTGATACTCTAGCACAAAATTGTTCTAATCTGTGACTACTTAAAAAGGACTTGAATGGCTGTTGACTAGATTTCCTTTCTCTGAACAATGCTATTGAAGCTCTGCTTGGTGGTAACCAGATCAAGATAGATGCCAAAAGAAATCATTAATATTCTCAAAGCCAATTCAATTAAATGATTATAAGATACCTACTGCATGCCAGGTACAGTTATAGACCCCAAAGGAGGTCACCTAGATGAATATGTAGTTTATTGAGGGAGGAAAACAGGTGCATAAGTTAACTCTAGAGTAAACCACACTGTTGTAATAAAGATTCAGGGAAGAGATAGCTACTTCTTGTTTGGAGAATCAGCATTATATCAAAGAAGAGCATATATTTGATCTGGGTCTGGAAGA
Organism: Phacochoerus africanus; assembly: GCF_016906955.1. NCBI lineage: Eukaryota > Metazoa > Chordata > Mammalia > Artiodactyla > Suidae > Phacochoerus > Phacochoerus africanus. Next base: position 135,594,840 of record NC_062545.1, read on the forward strand.
CAGCATTTAAATAGAGAAGTGCTTTGAAAGACAGAACAGAAAGAAGAAAGAGTATTATTGGCAGGCAAACAGGCAGCACAAATAAAGGTAGGTTGATATGAAAACGTGGTTAGAAAAATGCAAGTAGCACCATCTTGAGAGATGAGGGAAGAGGCAGTTGAAATTCAAAGGCAAAGGAATCTAGAAAATTTTGTGAAACAAGGTTAGCAAGCTGCTAATGAGTTACAACTTTGTTTTGTACGCAATGAGAAATTTTTATGAATTTATAAGTGAAGCAGAGAAAAGAAGATTGTTTAGGTCATATAGCAATTTAAAGATGAGAAATGTCTGTCAATCAGTTAGGAAATAGAAATTGATTCTGGGAGTTCCCACTGTGGCACTGCAGTGGCTCAGGTCACCGCAGAGGGGTGGGTTTGATCCACAGGGCCGAGCACCATGGGTTAAGGATCTTGCTTTACTGCAGCTGTGGCATAGGTTGCAGCTGGGGCTTGGATTTGATCCCTGGCCTGGGAACTTACATATGCCACGCATGTGGTCAAAAAGAAAAAAAAAGAAAGAAAAAAGTGATTCTGCCCTCCTCAAAACAATGCCCAAGAGTTTAAATTTCACACAGTTTTCTATGGCAGTGAGTTAATTTTAACCTTGGATGTCAATACTCCAGTTCACTATTTGAAACACACTCCCCACTCCAGATTTCTTTTTGTACCAAATGTGTGAGAAGGTAATTTATCTGCAATACTTGCTGGGGAGAGTGATAGCATGAAGGCACATCTTTCTTTGCACTTATAAAGACTGTAGAATAAGCAATCTCTGACATGCTGTTTTGAAATCATAATCTCATGATTCTAAGAATTTAATTTGTAAAGTATAGTTGTAGAAACAGTAAGTGTCAAGTGCAGTGCAGAAACTTTCTTCATCTTTTTGAATTATAAGTCTATTTGAGGGAAGATTTTACCCTGCCTTTGCATTGCCCGCTTTATAAAATCCTAGGTTCCGAAGACTTACAGAACTTGAGCAAGAAGATAACAGGGAACACAAACAGCAAAGGATGAGGTATAATGATTTCATCCTTTTTTTTTTTAACTGTCTTTGAAAGGCAACTAAGTTGGTCTTCGGATTTCTTTCCTTCTATGTTGACCTGGCCATTTTAATTATGTATATTTCTTAACGTGGCTTTAACTGCATTTTCCATATTTCTTTGCAGTATAATGTGCAAGTATACCCATATTATCATAGGACATATTTTCAGTCCTTGGCTTTTTTATTTACTCATGGCCTAATTATTTTTAGTCTTTCATTGGTGCTTTAAATGCCATAAGTGAGAATAATGCAAACTAGGGTGATTTTCACCTTTTTATTAGCAAATGTGAAACATGTGTAACTCATAATCACCTGGTTGTTCTTAGCCTAGGGCATCTGGAGAGCCTTTCAAGATTTCTACTCTCCTCAGGCACTTACAAAAGGAAATGCAAGATTCAGTTTTTTAACTCTGTGAATCAAGTCCAGACTTGATTATTAAGATTTTCTATTTCCTACTTGCTGTCACAAATCCAGCCTAGAATTTAATTCACCTACTAGATATTTTAAGCTAAATGTTCAAATGAAAATGGCCAAACACCAGTAAAGACTTCCAACTGGAGAATGATGTGAGCCGGAGTCAAGAACTCAACTCCGTATTTGTTTAGAGGGAGGCAAATGTAGAATACTGATAATCTCTGTTTTAATGAATCTGGGAATTAAACCCTCTTCCAAACATTCCACAAACTTCTATAGCTGTAGACACAATGGTCGATTACAAACATGGCAATCCTGGTGCATACAGAGAGAAGATATTTCTCCCCAGGTTCCAATTAAGAAATAGCAGTGGTAGGCAGGAAGAAAGAGCTTAATTAAAATTCTTTTAAATAAGAGTGTATTTCTTGAATCATTGGTAACAGAGAGCAATGAGAAATTATTGAATTGCTGACTCTACCTGTAAGAATGTGTTGATGGGGTTGATGCAGGTCTTCTTATTTATGAATAGTCACTTTAATGTAAAAATAAGTAAAAGAAATCTCCAAATTTTATTCATTTATTTGTTATTATCAGTGCTTGAGGTGCTCTTCACACAGTCATCTTCTTCTAGTCATCATATTGTGACTTCCTTAGGTAGGCGCCCTAAACCACAACATACTGTAGACCACAGCACTGTCTCTATTGCACCATCATCTTCTCTTCCTAGCAGTTATTTATCACTATCATGTGTTTTCTTATCTATGTACACATTTTAGTGTACCACCTCCCTCCACTCTAGGATGTAAGTCCATGAAAGCAGGAAGGCTTTATCTTGTTCACCATTGTATTCCCAGCACCTAACTCTGTCTGGGGAGAGCTATGAGCTCAATTATCATCAGGGTACAATTTTGATGATTTGGGGATTTAGTGCCAGTGGAATTTAGGAAATTTCTTTAATGAAAGTGTGTGTTTTTCTGAATATGAACTTTTTTTTATTTAATATGTTCTTTCTTTCTTTCTTTTTTTTTTTGTCTTTTCTAGGGCCATTCCTGCGGCATATGGAGGTTCCCAGGCTCGGGGTCTAATTGGAGCTATAGCCACCGGCCTACCCGACAGCCACAGCCACACCAGATCTGAGCCACATCTGCAATCTACACCACAGCTCATGGCAATGCCAGATTGTCAGCCCACTGAGCAAGGCCAGGGATCGAACCCGCAACCTCATGGTTCCTAGTTGGATTCATTAACCACTGCACCACAATGGGAACTCCAGAATATGAACTTTTTAAATGCCTCTGAAGTACAGATGTTCATGTGAAAGTATTAGAAGTAAAAAATATTCATGTGTTTTGTGTGCTTCTGTATTGTACCATATACATATATTAAAACTCTTACCCAAAATGCAACTATAGTTGGAGATAGGACCTTTAGGAGGTAATTCTGTTAAATGAAGTCACAGGGTGGGGCTCTAATCAAATAGGATTAGTGCCCTTATGAAAAAAGACACCAGAGAGCTCACTCTCTCCACCATGTGAGGATAAAGTAGCCATCTGAAAGCCAGGAGGAGAACTCCTACTAGAAACTAAATTTGCCTGTAAGTTGATATTGGACTTCCCAGCCTCTAGAACTATGTGAAAATAAATTTCTATTGTTTAAGTCACTCAATCTTTAATACTTTGTTGTGGCAGCCTGACCAGACTAATATACATACTAATCAACAAACAATTGTATTTAATGGATTTATTAGGAAATTTCCTATTTTTCATGCTGTATTATTCAAGTTGTCTTATGCTTATGCTCTTGACAGCACCATATGAAATTCAATGGAATGGGGATGAATTGGGGAGGGAGGAGACAGTTTTGTAGGATGAAAGCAGAACTGTCCATGATATAATGCTTTTCCTTCTATGAACTTCATCATTTTTATGTGATAGGTTCTTCAAATAGATGACATTGTATGGACAAGGGACAAGGGATAATCACCTTACTTGTCATTATATTACTGTTGCTTCCATTTCAGATTGATAAAGGGGATAGTCTTCTGGGAGAAGATGGATTTTCAAATGGTACAGTGTTCTGTGAGATCAGGAAAATATTAGTGTGTACAGTTTGGAGCACTCCTTGGACTTTAGGAAAGCAGATTAAGACCAAAATAATGAGCATGAAATAATTCCTATGTCCTTCTGTGTTATTTTTAGGAAGCAGATCTAGCACACAATAATAAACTAATGTGTATTATTAACTTAGGAACACCTCCAAACATTTGTTGACCTAAGTTTTCATTTTTCTTTTGATTTTAAGAAATAAATGGTACAGCTGGCTGTGCAAGTTGTCATTGTAGCTAAAGGTTCATCCAAATAATGAATATTTTAAAAGTATACTGGTCCTTTTAACACGCTTTGTATACTAATAATATAAATTAATGGATGAAGAAGATACATGCATTGTTTTAACAACAGTTGTGTTATGGCAACATTCTAGGGGCTTATCATGGAATCATTTATTAAGAATATGTTGCCAGTGTGTTTTATGGCATGCATTATAAAAAGTTATTAAAGAATGTAGCTACATCTTGAAATAATTCAATAAATATTAATAAAGCATTTGTGATTATGCCCTTAATTTAAAATGTTTTCATTGTCATTCAAGCAGTCTCAGGAGCCAATAAGCCACTCCTGACCATATCAATGGTACAGCAGTGATTAGCAGTTTCTCTGAGTATGTGATAAATATCCCACCCTTTTATTAATTTGGGAGTAGTCACTTTCTAAATGGTAGCTCCTGAGTCACCCTGTGTGATACCTGAATCTTAATAGGAAAATAGAAGAAAATATTAACTCCCCCAAATCTTACCCACTGAGTTTTAGACTATAGTTACTTGGAATTCAGGTATTAGAAACTTACATGGTTGAATTTTCCATATCATACATGAGTAATGTTTGGCCGATTTCTTTTTAATCCTGTTCTTACATTATCAAATATATTTATTGGTAAAGAATTTTTCTCTCAAGGCCCAGTGAGATCCCATAGCCCATTTGTTGCCTTGAAACCTCATTAATCAGCTTGTAATTTTCTATCGCTTATAAGTAGTAGTGCTGAATGGAATGGATAAAAACAAGGCCATTGATTTCAATTAACTATTTGTTTTTTAAAACATCAGTTTGCAAAAGTAAGAGTGAGAAATCTTCATTAGATGAAATGTACTGGAAATAGACATAACATTTTTGAAATTAGAGACTCTTGAACAAATCAGTGAAGAGTTCTGAAATATGTCCATTTTACAAGGTATAAAGTTCAAAGACTGTAAACTGTAGTTACGATAGTAAGATCTAAAACCAAACAAAAATCATAGAATTAACATTGTTCCTCTCCATGTAATACAGGTACAAAATGATGCCTAACTAGTATTTAGCTATAATTCTTTTACTTAAAATACTAGAATGTGACACCCCCACCCCTGCCCCCAGCAACACAGCAAACCTATTTGCAATGAAGTTGATATTTCTGGGCTAACCAAGCAAGAAGTATTGATACCAGCTTTCGCTGTCAGTGGGCAAATCTATTAAACTCTCTAGTTGGCCTCAGTTAAACTAATTTCATTCTCTCTATCTTAAATCCCTTAGCTTTAAGGGATTTATAACAGTCCTTTTGGCTGAGGGATGCTTATAAACCTCCTTCTCCCATTTTAACCACAGGAACCCAATGTTTCCCATCTAATTGATCCAGTTCTTAAAGTTTTCTTTCATATAAAGAAAGGCTAACATTGATTTATTTTGCTTTTTTTTCTGTTGCTTTAGGAGACTGGTCTGAGAAAACATTTGTAAGGTTGATGTCAGAGAATGTTTTGCCTATATTCTCTTCCAGGAGTTTGATGATGTCTTGCCTTTTTTTTTTTTTTTTTGGTCTTTTGTCTTTTGAGGGCTGCGCCTGCAGCATATGGAGGTTCCAGCCTAGGGGTCTAATCGGAGCTGTTGCCGCCAGCCTACACCACAGCCACAGCAACGCCAGATCTGAGCCATGTCTGCAAACTACACCAGAGCTCACAGCAATGCCAGACCCCTTAACCCACTGAGTGAGGCCAGGGTCGTACCCACAACCTCATGGTTCCTAGTCGGATTCATTAACCACTGAGCCATGGCGGGAACTCCTGATGTCTTATCTTATATTTAAGTCTTTAAGCCATCTTGAGTTCATTTTGGTGCATAGCGTGAAGGTGTGTCCTAGTTTCATTGATTTGCATGCCAGCTGTCCAGGTTTCCCAGCAATACTTGCTGAAAAGACTGTCTTCTCCCCATTTTATGTTCTTGCCTCCTTTGTCAAAGATTAATTGACCATGGGTGTCTGGGTATATTTCTGGGTTGTCTGTTCTGTTCCATTGGTACCAGTATGACACTGTCTTTATGACTGTGGCTTTGTAATATTGCCTGATGTCTGGTCTGGGAGAGTTATTCCTCCTGCTTGGTTTTTGTTCCTCAGGATTGCTTTGGCAATTCTGGGTCGTTTGTGGTTCCATATAAATGTTTGGATTGTTTGTTCTAGTTCTGTGAAAAATGTCATGGGTAATTTGATAGGGATTTCATTGAATCTGTAGATTGCTTTGAGTAGTATGACCATTTTTACAATATTAGTTTTTCCAACCCAGGAGCATGGAATATCTTTCCATTTCTTTACATCCTCTTTAATTTCCTTGATTAATGTTTTATACTTCTCAGCATATGTCTTTTATCTTCTTGGTCAGGTGTATTCCCAGCTATTTGATTTTTTGGAGTGCAATTTTAAAAGGTATTATATTTTTGTATTCCTTTTCTAATATTTCATTGTTAGTATACAGAAAAGTGACTGATTTCTGAATGTTAATCTTATTTCCTGCTAACTTGCTGAATTTGTTGATCAGCTCAAGTAGTTTTTGTGTTGAGTCCTTGGGATTTTCTATATATAGTATCATCTCATCTGCATACAGTGACAGTTTTATGTCTTTATATTTGGATGCCTTTTATTTCTTTTGTTTTGTCTGATTGCTGTGGCTAGGACTTCCAATACTATGTTGAATAACAGCAGTGAGAGTGAGCATCCTTGTCTTGTTCCAGATTTTAGTGGGAAGGCTTTCAGCTTTTCTCCATTGAGTATTATATTTGCAATGGGTTTGTCATAAATGGCTTTGATTATGTTAGGCTATGTTCCCCTCTATACCTACTTTGGTAAGAGTTTTGATCATGAATGGATGTTGGACTTTATCAAATGCTTTCTCTGCATCTATTGAGATGATCATGTGGCTTTTGACTTTTCTTTTGTTGATATGGTGTATGACATTGATTGATTTGCATATGTTGAACCATCCTTGTGAACCAGTGGAACCTAATCAAACTGACAAGCTTTGGCATAGCAAAGGAAACCAAAAAGGAAACAAAAAGACAACTTACAGAATGGGAGAAAATAGTGTCAAATGATGCAACTGACAAGGGCTTAATCTCTAAAATATGCAAACAACTTATATAACTCAGCAGCAATAAAGCCAACAACCCAATGGAAAAATGGGCAAAAGACCTGAATAGACATTTCTCCAAGGAAGATATGCAGATTGCCAACAAGCACATGAAAAAATGCTCTGTCTATTCAATTATGATGGAACATGTAATGTGAGAAAAAAGAATGTATACATGTATGTGTAACTGGGTCACCATGCTGTGCAGTAGAAAAATATATATATATAAAGAAATAAAAATAAATAAAAATTTTTTAAAATGCTCCACATCACTGATTATTAGAAAACTACAAATCAAAATTACTACAAGATACCACCTCACACCAGTCAGAATGCCCATCATTCATAAGTCCACAAATAACAAATGCTGGAGGGGCTGTGGCGAAAAGGGAGCCCTCCTGCACTGTTGATGGGAGTGGTAAGCTGGTACAACCACTATGGAGAACAGTATGGAGGCATCTTAGGAAACTATACATAGAACTACCATATGACCCAGCAATTCCACTCTTGGGCATATATCCAGACAAAACTCTACTTAAAAAAGACACATGCACCTGCATGTTCATTGCAGCACTATTCACAATAGCCAAGACATGGAAACAACCCAAATGTCCATCAACAGGTGATTGGATTAGGAAGAAGTGGTATATATACACAATGGAATACTACTCAGCCATAAAAAAGAACAAAATAATGCCATGTGTAGCAACATGGATGGAACTAAAGACTCTCATACTGAGTGAAGTAAGTCAAAAAGAGACAGACAAATATGATATGATAACACATATCTGGAATCTAATATATGGTACAAATAAAACTTTCCACAGAAAAGAAAATCATGGACTTGGAGAATAGACTTGTGGTTGCCAAGGGGGAAGGGGAGGGAGTGGGATGGATGTCGTGCTTGAGGTTAATAGATGCAGACTATTGCCTTTGGAATGGATTAGCAATGAGATCCTGCTGTGTAGCACTGGGAACTATGTCTGGTCACTTATGATGGAGAATGATAATGTGAGAAAATAGAATGTGTACATGTATGTGTAACTGGGTCACCATGCTATACAGTAGAAAAGTGACAGAACATTGTAAACCAGCTATAATAGAAAAAAAATCATTATATATATTGTTAAAAAAAGGCTAACAAAAAATGTGTCAGTGAGGGTGTAGAGAGATTGGAACCCTCGTACACTGTTGGTTGGAATGTAAAATGATGTGGTTACCATGGAAAACAGTATGGAGTTTCCTCAAAAAAAATTAAAATTATAACTACCACACTACCCAGCAACCTTACATCTGAGTATATATCCAAGAGAATTAAAATCAGGATTTTGAAGAAACATTTGCACTCTGAGTTCATTTCAGCATTATTCACAATAGCCAAGATATGGAAAAAATCAAATGGTCATCAATAGATGAATGGATAAAAAATGTTATTTTACTGCAATGAAATATTATTCAGTTTTAAATAAAAAGAAATTCTACCATTTGTTACAAGATGAATGGTCCTGGAAGACATATATGCCAAGTGAAGTATGTCTATCACAGCAGGACAAATAGTGCTTGATTACACTTTTAGGAGCTATCTAAAACAGTCAAACTTGGGAGTTCCCTGGTGACACAGTGGGTTAAAGGATCTGGTGTTGCCATTGATGTGGTGCGGGTTTGATCCCTGACCCAGGGGTTTCCACACTCAACAAGTGTAGCCAAAATAAAGTAGCTAAACTTAGGCAGAGAATATACTGGTTGTTGCCAAGGGGTGGAAGGAAGGGGAAGTGAGGAGTTCTTATGCAATAGTTTTAAAGTTATAGCTGTACAAGATGAATAATTTCTAGACATTTGCTGTACAAACATGGTGCCTATAGTTGACAATAGGGTATTATGCATTTAAAATTTTAAGGGGGTAGTTATCAATTAAGTGTTTTGCCATAAAAAAGGAGGGGCAAGGAAGCTTTTCCAAATGATATAAATGTTTATCTTGATTGCAGTGGTGATATCCCAGGTGTATGTATATGTTCAAACTCATATTTATATGCATTAAATATATACATTTTTGTGCATCAATTAGTTCAATAAAGCTAAAAAAAGGAAAGCTAAATCTTCAAAGATCCCAGATCTTTAGACCTGTTTGGTTTGTAGCATACATGGGTAGAGCTGACCACCAAATTTTTTAAATTTTAAAAACAAAGAAAAGAGAAAATTATTTTCTCTCTAGGAGGGAAGAAGAAAGGATAAAAACTGAAAAATTTCTTACTTTAAGAGAGCCCATGATTTTATTCATATATGCATATATATCCATATGATTAGCAACATTATATGGTTTCCACGTGATTTTGGATTTCATTATGTTATTTGAAAATATTTTATTTTTTTGAGCTCGATACATAAAACTTTGGATTTCCCCATATATTTTGGGTGCACTTGGACCTCCAATGGAAGACTTGCAGTACGTGGTGAGAATGTTACTCTGTTAGCAGTAGTAGAAGTAGCAATAGGAATAGTAATATGAAAATAATAATAATGCTTTTGTTTCTAAGTTCCTTAGTCGAGGTAATTCTCATAGCTGGCATTTTATATTAGCTCTGAGAATAGATTGGAATGATCTACTTGTCATCAGCTGAGAGTCAAGAACTCCTCCACAAACTGTATTTTTTAACTTTTAAATCATTTGTCTCCTTGATTATGAGTAAAATATTATACTTGTATTTTCTTTCTTAGAAATGTTGAAGATCAAATATAAAAACCAATAAATCCCTGGAGAGCTAGCACTCAGCCCTTCCTTCTGGCATAGCTTGGAGCATGGCTTCTCAAGAGGCTGAACAAAGAAAACACCAAGAGTTTACTTGTTGAAATCAATGTGAAAGTATTTTGAAAAGCTACACAAATAATCAGTAATACCAGTTTATTGTTTTAACTTGTGTGATTTCAAATCATTACACACAAGTGACATTATTAGTCTAAGAAAATTCCTTGCAGAAAATACAAATATATGAAATTATGGAATAATAAATGTATCTTCCAGACTTTAATATTTGAGGGGAACTGTTCATAAATGAATTCTCATTTACAGAGTGAATTTACCACTTACGTTTTTTTTTTTTTTGGCTTTTTGCCTTTTAGGGCCGCACCTGCAGCATATGGAGGTTCCCAAGCCTGGGAGTTGAACTGGACCTGTAGCCACCGGCCTACGCCACAGCCACAGCAACACCAGATCTGAGCTGTGTCTGCAAACTACACCACAGCTCATGGCAACGCTGGATCCTTAACTCACTGAGTGAGGCCAGGGACCAAACCTGCAACCTCATGGTTCCTAGTCGGATTCATTTCCGCTGTGCCACATCAGAAACTCCACCACTTAGCTTTAATCTGTGTTGATTATGATTGATTTTAGAATATCTGTGAATAGTTGAGTTTTTAGAATATAAGGAATTTTACATCCATAACTGGTTTTCTTAAGAAGGATGACTCCTAAAATCATGTTTATTTTTTAATAGAAGAAAATTTATTGGGTGTTCTCTTGTGGGACAGCAGGTTAAGGACCCACTGTTGTCACTGCAGTGGCTTGGATTGCTGCTAGAGAGCTGGTTCAGTCCCTCACCTGGGAACTTATACATGCCATGGGCTCAGCAAAAAAAAAAAAAAAAATAGAGAATGAAGCTTCTTATATATGATTATGGTTTATAATCTTCCAAACTCTACTTGTTTTGCTTTTAATGAGTAGAAAATATCATAGTTTGCAAAACATGAGTATATCACATACTTTATATAATGGGAATTATTAGCTAACATTAGTTGAGTACTTGTGATACCGCTCTAAGCATTTTGCATCTTTAATTCAATCCCTCTAACAACCAATAAGGTGGACATTATTGTGATCTCCAGTCCAAGTCATCTTCTTTTTTTTTTAAGGGCCGCACCTGCAGCATATAGAGGTTCCCTAGGTTCAAGCCTAGGGATTGAATCAGAGCTGCAGGTGCCATCCTGTGCCACAGCCACAGCAATGTTGGATCTGAGCCTCATCTGTGACCTACACCACAGCTCAAGGCAATCCAGATCCTTAACTTACTCAATAGGGACTGGGATCACCCACATTCTCATTGATACTAGTCATGTTTGTTTCTACTGAGCCACAATGGGAACTCCCACCTCATCTCTTGAGGCTGGTACCTAAAAAAAAAAAAAAAAAGACCCAATGCAGTAGATTGATTTCACTTTAATTATCTCAAATCTCAGGTGGGCTCTCAATATGGTCTAGGGATCCTACAATTTTTGTGTAAAGAGCTTTGTCCCTTGCTTTATTAGATGATAATTTCACAATTTTTCCTCTCTTCATACCTTCTACATCAGCTTTTCCCTCCTAATCAGTCTTATAGTTGCTTTTTAAAAAATAGAAAAGGCTAGAGTAGCACTTTCTTTTCTACCTACCACCAAATATCCCAACATATACATTTTCTTTCCCCTAATGCAACTAAGCAAGTGTTTCTCTTCCTTCCAAGAAAGTTCACCATCTCTCTGCCAGCTGAATCCGCAATATGCCCCTCTATAATGGACTACCTCCAGTTGCTTTCAATCTGCTCTGTACTTCTTATCCTAGATAACATGCCAACAAACCTCCACAGAACCTCTCGTCTTGTCTGTCACACTGTTTTTTTGCTCCCTTCACAACAAACTACTCTTCTTGACTTCACTTCTTCATATTCCTTCTCCTATCATTTTAAATCAGTTTGGCTTCTGCTCCCATCATTCAACAAAAACTACTTTTGAGCATATGCTAAATGAACAGGGACACCTTTCTGTCCTTATTATATTCCACCTGTCAGCAGTATTCAAGGTAGTTATTTACTCCTTTCAACACTGGCACATCAGCATAGTTTGAGAACCCTAAGGGATACCAATCACATGCATTCAAAATGCTGCTGTGTTTTGACCCCACCTCTCAACACTCCATGGAAGAATCACTGACTTTTGAGGCAACTTAGTAAAGTATGAACTTTACTTTTCTTACCATCTCTAAGACCTAGCACCTGAAGACACTTAGTCAAATTAGCAACTCTGCCCAAGCTCCCCCCGCAGAATGGAATCCAGTTCTGTAATTCCACTGTCTCAGCCAGTATAATTTAAGTCACTACCTTGTTTTGCTCATTAATTATTACTACCTTCTTGGGTCTTTTCCTGCCTCAAAACATGTTTTAATTGCCATAGCATTCTTCAAACATGGGGTCCATTGTTGATTCAGTTCATCCTGAATCTAACAAAGTCTGCCCCGTGTTCTTACTAACCCATACTTTTTCTTAGGGGCTATGTTCAGCTGTGGCCAACTAGCTTACTCTGTTTTGGTTTTCACAGTCTTCCTTAAATAAGAACAAAGAGGCCTGGAAATTGATCTAACTTCTTTGTTTATACAATTCACTCACTTATCTAGTCTATATTTACCATTTTTTAATCCACTGAAATTCATTTCTACTCCTAGGTTCTGAATCAGACCTAACTAGTAAGCAGTGAAAATATCTCTAACCACTTTGGACTTAAAAGCATTTAGATCCAAGCCATTCGTTCGGTCTTTTCAAAATCTATCCCCATATATTTGGCAGAGTGATGTGAACATTCAGGCTCTCCAATCCATTCTCAGTCAGTTTTTACTCTGGATTTTCCATGAAGTCAGCTTAGAGGATATTTTTGCCTAGAAAATACATGTTTAAGAGGATAGCCTGACATTTGTAGATGATCCATTTTAAAGTTCTGTCAAAATATTATACAAGTAACAAAATTAGTCATCTAAATCGGTATTAATTTTTTAAAAGTCACTAAGATGATGCCTTGAGCTTAAAAAAAATGGCAACAAAGGCAACTTCAAATGTTACCAAAAAGATGAAAGAGTTAAAAATGTCAAAGAGCTTGCTTTTTCAAGATCTTTTTAAGAAACTGTTTTACCTGCCTCTTTTATACTGAGGTGCATTGGGTCATATATTCCACTGTCACTTGCCTCATGGCCAGATTCTTCTTGTGCCTAAAACTAATTCTGTTCATGCTCTGGGCCTGGAACACCAAGCTCATTTGCTTAATACATTTTGTTCTCCCTGAAAGCCAAGGATAGAGTAATAATCTGATTGGAAATAGTGAGCAATTTTTTTAGAAAGTTGTAATTGTTCCTGTTTTGGGGGTGCTTGAATTACACATCTAGAGACAAGGAACATATTGATCTAAACATGTTTGTGCCACAGAAACAAGTATCCCAGAAATACCAATATTTGAATTTAAAATATGGCAGTATTGTCCGACATTCACTGCCTTTTGGCAGGCAATTCAGTGAATCTGTGAATGTATTCATGCAAATAATTGTTCATGATCAGACAAAAATCTCTTGACTTCTATTGTTAGCACCAACCACACAATGCCATAGCAGGGTTTTGGGACCTATCTTTGAATTTTTCTGAGTGGAACACAAACACAGGGGCACAGAGTAGGGTTCAAACTGGGTTGCATTTATTTTTGGCTCCCTGTCTCTTGTCCTCATACCTCACAGCACTTTAATCCAATGCACATTTTTAGAAAATGTAGAACTTCTTGGTTCAGACAAGTGTTACTTGAATACCGCTTCTGTAGTACCAAAGAGATAGTCAAAAATCAATTATTTTCTTATTTTGAGAAGCTACCACAATTCCAACATGATTCATCACTAATATTGAGCAAGTTTATAGGTTTCCTAAATAATGATTTTCACCTATAAGTTATCTTTTAGCAAGGACCATGCAACCACAACATAGTCACCGGAAATCACTGAAAAAGAAAACATTTAGGTAAAAGGAGTTTATGAAAAATGACACCTTGTTGCAGTTTTTCCAAGCAACTTATAACTGCTTGTCACACAGACAAGGGTTGCCATGGTAAGCAGTCTTTTGAATAGGTGAATGACATAAAATTGAGACAGAGCATGTGTGAAGCTGGTGGGAAAGGGAAGTTCAGGCTGCCTAGAGAAGAATAACTTCAGTATTTAAAATCATGGGAGAGCATAACACAAATGCAGTGGAAGCCAATGTCTATTTTTCTCTCTTAGGCAGTTTCTTTCTAAAATGTTTTACGTAGGAGTTCCCTTTGTGGCTTAGCGGTTAGTGAACACAACTAGGATTCATGAGGATGTGGGTTTGATCCCGGGCCTCGCTCAGTGGGTTAAAGATCTGGCATTGCCGTGAGCTGTGGTGAAGGTCACAGACGAGGTTCAGATCTCAAGTTGCTGTGGCTGTGGCCTAGGCCGGTGGCTGTAGCTCCTATTCAACTGCTAGCCTGGGAACTTCCATATGCCATGGGTGCGGCCCTAAAAAGCAAAAATAAAATAAAATAAAATAAAATATTTCATGTAGAAATCACTATTGGTTAGTGGAGGAAAAAGCTGAATCAGAGAAATATTACTAGCAGGTTAGGATTTTTTTTGTTCATTGATGCTAAGGAAATGAATCAACATGCATCTCTTTCTCTCATCTCTTCCATGTACATCATCACCATTGTGCCAGGTGTAGAGCAGAATTTCAGACATTTGGTCATCAAATATTAGCCCAAACCTAGGGTAAGATAACTCTAATATATAAAAGTGATATTATGACATTTTTTGTAATCAGCCCTAATTTAAGAACTCTCATGTTTACATCACTACTTCACTGATGCCACTTGACAAAATGGAGACATTAGTCAATATAAATCAGTATACCTCACATTTTGAATATCTCTGTGCTTTTCACTTCTAGGTCCTCTTTTTTCTACCTATACTTTTTCCTTCAGTATTTCATCTAACCCACAGCTTTTAATACTCTCTCTCTGCATATGCTGCTGGCTCCCTCATCTGAAAAGGGAAAATTCCAGCCCAGACCCACCACCCCACCTCTGACATCCTTGGAGTTATTCATACATGTGCCTGGAAATAGCTCTACTTGCATGTCTAACAGATATCCTCCTTATCAGTGTACGGGACTGAGCATGAGCTAAGTTGTCCACTAGCTAAAATCCTTAAAAATGGTACATATTGGTAACTATTAAACAAAGAAAGAAATCATGTCCAAGTGTTTTCAAAAACAAGAAAGGAACTATACAAACATAAAAGTCTTAGGAATTCCAGAGGATGGCAAGCAGATAGGATCAGAGTTGTTGAGTACTGGAAAAAGGAGTGGCCTGGAAGAAATAATTGGAAAGCTGGTTGGGATGCCTCAGCAAGAGCAGCCAAGGAATTAACATCATCACAATCTGGACCAAGCAGCTGCAAATGGGTAGTACCATTTCTCCAGGTAGTGTCAGGGATGTGTGTGCTTGGGTCAGAGAGACATGGCCATATCCAAGGTGGCAATGGCTGGGAGAAATGGAAAGCAGCCACACCCAGACTAGCTGCCCAGGTTCAGCACCAGGAAGCATGTCCCACTCCTCTTCAGACTCACTGAGAACATGCCAGTATAGCTTATCAGCAGGCTTTCCCATACTTCCCTTAGTCAGTTTAACAGGAAATCCCAACTTCAAGGATGGATACAAAATGAAGACTTTCCACGTATTGAGAAAAACCAAGAGCTGAAAAACAAAACAGTGGAAACAGTAAATAGGAGTGCTTAGAACAAGCAGAGTTAATAGAACAGAGAGGCAAGAGCATGAAAATCAAGTATCATACTCAGAGGGATAAGAGAAAATAGCATTTATGGAAAAAGAACATGCTATCATGCAAAATAACTGGTTGGAGATCTCAAAAATGAAAACTATGATTGATTAAATTATAGAAAAGCTGGATAAAAGATGTTAACAGACACAGCTTAAAAATGAATTAGAGACCTTGAAAATCAAGCCATTGTATTCTCCCAGAGTGCCCCCAGAAATATTGAGGCACGGAGAATTTACCCAAAAGTTCTAATGTCCATGTTAGAGGAGTTTGATTTGAGAGAAGAGGATAATGGAAGGAGGCAATATTTTTAAAACTATTTAAGTAAAAATTTCTCAGAAATTTTTAAAAAATGGTAAGTTTTTAGGCTGAAAGAGTACATGAGACCAAGCATAATTTTTTTTTAAAAAAGTGGAGTTCCCATTGTGGCTCAGTGGGTTAGTGTCGGTAAGAATGTGGGTTCGATCCTTGGTTTCACTCAGTGGGTTAAGGAACTGACATTGCACGTGGCTCAGATCTGGTATTTCTGTGGCTGTGGTGTAGGCTGGCAGCTGTAGCTCATTCATCCCCTAGCTAGGGAACTTCCATATGCCACAGGTGTGGCCCTAAAAAGAAAAAGAAATACACACATCCCTCATCTTGATTTTGTGTAAAATTTCCAAATACTAAGGATAATGGGAGAAACCATAAACATTTTAGAGGTAAACAAAGCAAATTATTCATTCATCAATAAGATTTAGACTGATATAAGTGTTCGTTTTAAAAATTGTATTGGCCTGTTGGCAATCTGTATGTCTTCTTTGGAGAAATGTCTATTCAGGTCTTCTACCCATTTTTCAGTTGGGTTGTTTTTTGCTGTTGAGTTTTTTGTATATTTTGAAGATTAAGCCCTTGTCGGTTTCATCATTCAAAACTATTTTCTCCCATTTCTTAGATTGTCTTTTTGTTTTTGATTTTGTTTTTCATTTTCCTTTGCTGTGCAAAAGCTTGTAACTTTGATTAGGTCCCATTGGTTTATTTCTGTTTTTATTTCTATTGCTTTGGGAAACTGAACAAAAAAAAAAAAAAACATTTGTACAGTTGATCTCAGAGAATGTTTTGCCTATGTTCTCTTCTAGGAGTTTATGGTATCTTATGTTTAAGTCTTTTAGCCATTTTGAGTTTATTTTCATGCATGGCATGAGGGTGTGTTCCAGTTTCATTGATTTGCATGCAGCTGTCCAGGTTTCCCAGCAATATTTGCTGAAAAGACTATCTTTTTCTCATTTCTATTCTGGCCTCCTTTGTTGAAGATTAATTGGCTATAGGTGTCTGGGTTTATTTCTGCGTTCTCTTTTCTGTTCCATTGGTATGTATGTCTGTTTTTGTACCAGTACCACACTATCTTGATTACTGTAGCTTTGTAATATTGTCTGAAGTCTAAGAGAGTTATGACTCCTGCTTAGTTTTTGTTCCTCGGGATTGTTTTGGGAATTCTGGGTCTTTTATGGTTCCATGTAAATTTTTGGATTGTTTGTTCTAGTTCTATGAAAAATGTCATGGGTAATTTGATAGGGATTGTATTGAATCTGTAGGTTACTTTGGGTAGTATGGCCATTTTAACAACATTAATTCTTCTAATCCAATAATTCCAATGGAATATCTTTCCATTTCTCTGAATCCTCTTTAATTCCCTTGATTAATGTTTTATAGTTCTCAGCATATAAGTTTTTCACCTCCTTGGTCATTTATTCTTAGGTATTTTTTTGGGGGGGTGTGATTTTAAAATGTATTTTGGTACTCTTTTTCTAGTATTTCATTGTTAGTATACAGAAATGCAGTCTATTTCTAAATGTTAATATTGTATCCTGCTACTTTGCTGAATTCATTAATCAGTTTGAGTAGCTTTTGTGTGGAGTCCTTAGGGTTTTCTGTATATAGTACCATGTCATCTGCATAGAGTGACAATTTTACCTCTTCTCTTCCAATTTGGATACCTTTTATTTCTTTTGTTTGTCTGATTTCTTTGGCTAGGACTTCCAATACTAAAATGCTCAACACCACTAATTATTAGAGAAATGCAAATCAAAACTACAGAGAAACATCACTTCAAACTGGTCAGAATGGCCATTATTAACGAGTTGACAAATAATAAATGCTGGAGAGGGTGTGGAGAAAAGGGAACACCCTCCTACAGTGTTGATGGGAGTGTAAATTGCTACAACTACTATGGAAAACAGTATGGGGATACCTCAGAAAACTAAATTTAGAACTACCGTATGACTCTTCAATCCTACTCCTGGATATATATCCAGACAAAACTTTCACTGAAAAAGATACTTGTACCCCTAGGTTCATTGCAGCTCTATTCACAATAGCCAAGACATGGAAACAACCTAAATGTTCATCAACAAATGAGTGAATTAAGAAGATGTAGTACATATGCACAATGGAATAGTATTCAGCCATAAAAAAGAACAAAATAATGCCATGTGCAGCAACATGGATGGAACTAGAGACTCTCATACTAAGTGGAGTAAGTCAAAATGAGAAAGACAAATACCATATGATATCACTTATATCTGGAATCTAATAATATGGCACA
Source organism: Phacochoerus africanus (assembly GCF_016906955.1). NCBI lineage: Eukaryota > Metazoa > Chordata > Mammalia > Artiodactyla > Suidae > Phacochoerus > Phacochoerus africanus. The sequence goes on from NC_062545.1 coordinate 135,613,026, forward strand.
AATAAACCTACCCACAGAACAGAAACAAACTCATGGACATGGAAAATAGACTTGTGGTTGCCAAGGGAGAGGGAATGGGCTGGACTGCGAGTTTGGGGTTAATAGAGTCAAACTATTCTATATGGAGTGGATAAGTGAGATCCTACTATAGAACCTAGGGAACTATATCTAACCACTTGTGATGAAACATGATTGAGGATAATGTGAGACAAAAGTTTATATATGTATATGTATAACTGGATCACTTTGCAGTAAGCAGAAATTGACAGAACATTATAAATAAACAATAATAAAAAATTTTTAACATTTTTTAAAGAATAAAAATGAAATCTGTATTGTAATATAGTTCATTTACAATGTCATCTTAGTTTCAGGTGTATAGCAAAGTGAATCAACCATACATGTATACATATCCACTCTCTTTCATATTCTTTTCCCCTCTAAGTTATTAAAGAACATTGAGCAGAGATCCTGGTGCTATACAGTAGGTCCTTGTTAGTTACCTATTCTATATATCATAGTGTGTGTAACACCAGACTTCTTAAAAGAAACTTTGGATGCAAGAAGATGATGGAGTAAAAGTCTTGGAGGAAGCTTTATCCCAGCATTCTAGAGTCAGGCAGAAGGCAGATATTCAAATGTGAAAGTGAGAATAAGACCTGTTTTAATAGCAATTAAGGCATGCCAGGATTCAAAAAGTTTACCAACTACAGACTTCTGAAAAAAATGACTTAAACATACTCAAGCAAGAGGAAGGTCTACTGGCATGTGAAATATAATACAGTGTTTGAGTCCCTCTCCACCCCAGTCCTGTCTTTCCTGATCTTCTCCTCCTCCTCAGAAAATGGCATACTATCCACCATGACACTTTTGGTTCATCTTTCATTCTTCATTTTTCAACTTTCCCTACATGCAAATCATCATCATATCAAATAACATATCCAAAAACATCTTGAGTCTATTCCTTTTTTCCATCTGCATTGCCACCATCATCTTTCTCCTACACTCCTACTGCAGCCTCCTAACTGGGCTTCACTCTTATCTTACTTATCTCCAGTCCCTTTTCTTCCCCAGCCAAAATGATTTTTTTAAAGCATAAAGTAGAAAATATCACTTTCTGCTCAAAGTTCTCTAGTGGTTTTACGTTGCTTTTTCACCACTCACATGGATGGCTCATTTTCATCTTGATAGTCTCAGGTCAAGGTTTGCCTCCTCAGCCTTTTCCTGATACTTGCCTTATAATTCCCTGTTTATTTTCTGCATAATACTTACTACAATCGGTAATAACTTTATTTACTATTTTATTTCTCACTAAAATGCAAGCTGAGGACAGTGATCCCACTTGTATTAATAATTTGCCTTCACCTTAATAGGTTCATTTCACTCTGGGCTGAAAACTCTCTTACTGACATAGGGCATTTGGAAAACAGCTACGTTCCCTGGCTAAATGGGCCTTGGAAGTTACATGAGAAAGATCTTGAACCATACTAAGAATCAAGGTTTGTACAGTTCCTTCATAGGCATTCATATAGAGGCAGTTGTCTGATGAGGCAAGCAGGTGTGCAAGAGATAACTCTAATCAAGATCACAGATGGGGATACTGGGTCCCCTGTAAGAAACACCCCATGGATGAGAAAGAAGTCTGAGTCTGGGTGTTGAGGCTGTGCTCCCCTCGCCACCCCTTTCCTCAGCTCACACCAGGGGCTTTATTAGAAAATTTTGTGGCAAGTCTAAACCATCCTGCTCTAAAATCCTCCTGTGAAAGAGCTAGGCTGAAGAAAGGGGTTTTTCCTACAGTTAGGAGAGGAAATGGTGAGCAGAGAGACTCAGGGAGGTTGCTGGTCCAGAGGAAGTGGGTTGTGTGGAGGAGCTCAGCAAACTGAGAATGCCAGCCTGAAGGCAGCATGGTGACTGAGTTGAAGCAGAAGCCTGTGGTGTTGCAGGCAGTGGCTCTAAATTACATCTGAAGCACTTGCCCTTCCCCAGCTACACTCCTACCACCAGTCTACTATCCTAGCCAGGGTCTCCAAGGGGACAGTAATCTTTTCTCAGGAGCCACGACTAGATGAGGACAATCCTGCCACACCTGTGACACTCTTGAGATTCTCAGAAATATTTAGGGGAGAAACACTATCAGAAAAATCGAGATGCCATGCTAATCTAGGAGTTAGGGGCTCAGAGTATTAAAACCGGGAGCTGCCCAGACTGAGATATGGCTGAAGGATACAAAGATGTAAAGACACAGTCTCTACATGGTGGAGACTCAGACTTATTGAGAATAAAAATAACAGTAATGATAATAAAACTTATTGATTCTTCCATATCAGACTCTCTGCTAAACACTTCCTGTGCTTTATTCCATCCCATCCTTTCAGCAATCAGATGAAATAAGCACAATTATTATCAATTTTCAGATAAAGGAAATCAAGCTTGTAAGGATAATGTGACTTACTCAAACTGGTAAATTTTGGAGTCAGTAGTTGAATTCAGACAACCCAAAGGTCACCAGCTTAACTGCTGTGTTGATTGGCCTCCTGATAGCACTGTGAGGAAACAAACCTATTAACATTACAGTCACAGTGCAGCTTGGAGGTATCCTCTAATCACAAGGAAAACAAACTTGGCAGTTGCTTTTCAATTCCTGGAGGCTGATCCTGGCTACAATACGTAGAACAGTAATGTTGCAGCCCCATAGAAGGGATTGGGGTTAGCTAGTGGCTGCTTGGCTACCCAAATCTTAGAGGTGGGAGAGGAACCAGCCCTTGGAACAAGGTTACAGCTGGAAGGTGGACCAGAGATACCCCCTCTCAACAGGAATGCATATCTTTGTCTAGGGAAGTCAAAGAAGAATTCTCAGAGGCAATACCAGCTGAAAAGACTTTGGACTAGGACTACAACAGGAGAATGCTGCAGTCACATAGCTTGGGTTGAAGGTCAGAACTCTAGCCTATGTAAAAATAGGCCAGGGCAAAGCAGGGTCCCGAGGCTGAATCACTGGATACTGTAGAGGTACTATTAAGACTGGGAGTTGGGGAGATAAAAAGGAAACTTAGTCTAAAGGGATATTGATAAGAAGGCAAAAATTCAGAAGTTACCATCGTGGCACAGTGGTTAACGAATCCGACTAGGAACCATGAGGTTGTGGGTTCCATCCCTGGCCTTGCTCAGTAGGTTAAGGATCTGGTGTTGCAGTGAGCTGTGGTGTAGGTTGCAGATGCGGCTCGGATCCCGCATTGCTGTTGCTGTGGCTTAGGCCGACGGCTACAGCTCTGATTAGACCCCTAGCCTGGGAACCTCCATATGCCGAGGGTGCAGCCCTAGAAAAAGGCAAAAAGACAAAAAAAAAAAAAAAGAAGAAGAAGAAGGCAAAAATCCAATTAATAGAACTGTGAGAAACAGTCACAGACCTATAAGTCTGTAATTTGGCTTGAAACTAATTCTTTGAGAACTGAACTGGAACTTTAACTTCCTAAGAACCAGGATTGACTGCAATGAAGAAAACTGGGGTGAACCTGCAGGGGGTACTTGGTAACAGAAGAGAAAGAATCTGAGAAAGAATAAACAGGAATCTGCCACTATCTGGTAATCTAGCTACTGGTATTTTTTTTTCCTCTACTTGTTTTTAAGTGTTATGTCTCCTTTTTCAGTTCCCAGCACAACCACACACATAGATACATGCACACACACACCCTCTCTGGTCGGTGAGTGAATATTCTTTGTTGTTTTAAATCAGGAATTGTGGTTAAAGTATTATTCAGAGATGAAATTCTCTTGCCCTTGTCTGTAGGTTGAAAGTAATGTGGAATTTATTTGGATCTATATAGTATACCTTGAAATAGGTGTTTTAGTCATGAACCTCAGAAATACTAAGATGGTAACAATACGTAAAATTATTGATTTCTTAAAGATAATAATACAACATGAAGAACTAGATATCTAACTCCAAAACTCAGATATCTAACTCCAAAACTCACATGTATAATTCTTCTTTTTTGGTAATTTGTTTCAGAAATTTATTACTTATCTGCCTTTAATTTGGTATGGACTTCACAATTGATGGCATATTTGATTCAATAAATTATTATAGCATCAAGAGAGTCTGAAGAGGTACTCTTTGCCCAAAGCTGGCCCTCAACAGCAGGCTAGTATTTCACATCTAGCATATACATCCAGGGCTGGACCATTTGTTTCATGTGTCCTGGAGCTACTACCTTTTCTTCTAGATTGACATTTCTGAGAAGGATTGTCTCTTCCTCTGCACCTTCAGGGACAATAGGACCCCCTTTCCCAGGCAACCACAATATTGCTGTTAATATTATGAAGTTAATGTAGAAATTCACAAAAAATTATGGGCAGGAAGAAATAAGAAAAATTCCTAGGAGAGGTCTATGACTGTGATTTAAGTATTGAATTCCAAAGTGTAAGCTATGATGGCAGACTTTGTCTTGCTTTCAAGGACACGAGCTAATGTGCCCAAAGGTTAGTAAGCATTGAGTGCACTTAATATGTATGATAAATAAAGGCATGAAGCCATCAGTTTTTTTTTTAAAAAAGGGCTTACTTAATTTTCTAAAAAACAAACAAAGTTCTCCATAAATGAAGATTGAAGAAACGCACTATTTGTGTGAAATCTCCTGAAGTAGGAAATAATAGTACATTAATTCTGATTCTGTAGAAAAAAATGTGCAAGTCTTTTACTGGGTGATTCTATGCCACTCTCCCTGGCCATCTTCATGATAAAAATTAGGGGCAAAGGATAAGAAAGAGACAGACTTCTGGGCACCAAGTGCAGTGCAGAGCCTCCTGCAGCTACAGAGTCTAAAATCCACGTGTTAGATGAGACAAGTAAGGGGAAGGTGATGGCATTCTGTGTGCCCTTTAGCTTACTCTGTGAAGTTAGAACTCACCTGCTGTGTCAGCTCATTCTCTTTCCAATACTGAGTGGAAATGAGCCAGGAGTTGACCCAGAATTCCCCAGGCATATTGCTCAACTGTGGATTCAACAATGTTATCCTTTCATTCTGGTTCAGTTCCTACACCTCATGGCTCTGGAAGAGGGAGGACATCTTTACATTGTCTTCATCATGAGGTGTGCCCAGGTGTGAGTTTTAGAAATCATTTTATAAATTATTTTAGTATATATTCCATATTTAATGAAATAATATATAGGAAATCAAACCAGCTGTATCACTCAGCTTCTGACTTATACTGCCAGTTATTTACAAGTCCAGGGCCATTGCATTCTGGTCATATATCCCACAAACAGGCAGGAAAGCATGTTAGTGACATTTAGAACTAGAAGAATAAACCATTATTAAGACCAATGTTAGTTCTTTGCATTTTGAAGGTTCATTTTTTCCCTGACATTGATGTTTTCTCCTGTGAGGGATGGGCCTTTCTGTTAGTTTAGACCAAAGGTGCTGGTGAAGCCAAAATTGAGTTTAAGCTTTGCAATGACAACCTTGTTTGGCAGAGAGGAAAGCTCAGCCTTATTCTTCCACTCCTTGAGTGCCAGCAGCCCACCATGGGGAGATTCAGTGCAAATATGTGGCTAGAGCCCAGCCACAATTGCTGTCATCTGGAAAAACAAACCAAAGTACCCGTACTTGCTAGTACATCTTTTTACAATTCATTCTTTCTTTCAGCCATTCACTCAATAAGCTTTAACCGAACACCACATTTTACAATATATATTAACACATGGGTGACAAAGACACAGCCATCTGTGTTGGGTTTGAATCCAGTATGCTAAGACCGGCACATATTTTGAGTGTGTATCTAGATTGATCTAAATTGTTCCTAATTGGTTCTGATGGATTTTTTTATCTTTTTTTAAATTAAAATATAGTTGACTTACAGTGTTGTGTTAATTTATAGTGTATAGCATAGGATCCAATCATACTTATATGTGTGTGTGTCTGTGTGTATGTGTGTGTGTGTATATATATATATATGTTTTTTCTCATATTGTCTTCCTTCATGTTATGATTGTTTTTTAATTTTTTGTTTTTATTAAACACAGTATATAAGAGATGGTGCTTGATTTTATTTCTTAGGGCTATGATAAGAATTGATTTCCAGAGAGATATCAATTATCATTCATTGATTGATTCTTATGACCAACTTCCACTTTTACAAAATTCATACTTATGGCTAAAGGCCATTTTTCTTTCCTCTGTCTTCATGGAACCCGATATGTCTGTGAGAAACCTAAATCTCTCCCCAAAACAAATTCTGTAAGTAATGCTCTGCTTTAGCTCTGAAACCCCCTTTTTATTCAGTATTCCTGTGCTCTTTCTAAGATTGTGTTCTTTCATATATTTTGCGTGAGAAATCTGGATGAATTGGTACTTGAGAAAGTGACCACTTGGAACTCTTCTCTCATATATTATTCTGGCTTTGGGCCAAAGATCTAAGATTATTGAATTAAAATGAACACAATCCCTTTATCAAGTCATAATAAGTTGCTTTTTGTTACGTTGTATGAGAAGTATATGCATGCATAACAAGATGGAAGACTCTCAGGTTTACATTCTGTAAATTCCAAAGGTAAGATCATGTTTCAATTCACTGTCTCTAAAAGCACTGTCGTGCTCACTTTTCCCCCTCCATATTATTAATCTCTACCTTGTTTGTCTAAAAGTCTAGGTTTGGTCTTTGAGCTGGCAACATATAGTGTTTACTTCCTACCTGTGATATAGTGAAAAAGCAGAGTCAGAAGATTTGATTTAAGGGTCTGGATTGTTTCCTTTCCTTCAAAATGTAGATGATAATGTCATTCTTGTCTGTGAGGATTAAATGCGATAATGGATGTAAAATTATGCATAACTGTAAAGTGAGTATATCAGTCTTACTGCAGCTATGTTAAGGGTGGAGGTGCTTCCTCAAACTCCTTGGCCGCTTTTAATGGAATAAGGCAGAACTTCTTCCATTCAGTTACAAAGTGTTTGGTGATGTTACTGTGATGTTATGTTTTATTCCTATATGTGGAACCCTGTCCAAACCTACAGATTGTATTTTCACTTATAATCCCCATGTGTCTGATGATAGGAAATCCCTGTCTGTCTTTAACAGAAGGATAATTATTTGTGCTAGGGTGTAGAGTGTGGTGTTTGTGAATCTTAAACGTTTTACTGTGTGCTTGAATTCTAACAATGAAAATAGAAGAATGGTAGGGATTTCAAGATGGATTCTGAGGAGTGATCAGACAAGCATGCTTTTATGCCATTTCCATCATTTTGAATTTTAAATCACCTTTTAAAGGGCACTAACGCATTCTTGCAAATTAGTCTGCTCTCCAATTAATGTGTCCAACATGACAATAAGACTGGTTTCAGCTTGGCTAAGCAAACCAGTCAACCAGGAGTGTGTGACTTGAGGACTTGGAAATGAGTCCACATTTCCTTCCCCCTCCCTCCTCTGGGGCCCTTTTAACATTACATCTAATTAGACCAGTTAATCCACCTAAAACCAATGGATAGAAGAGTTTCTATCAAAACCCTCCCACTATTTGTAACAATATGAAATTATGCTCCATATTGCCAAATCGAATTGCTACATGGAACAATAGCAGTGCATTTCTTAATCTAGATCACTGCTTTCTAATAGAAATATATTGTGAGCCACATATATAATTTTAACATTTTCTAATAACCACATCATAAGAAAGCTTTTTGAAAAAGGAAATCAACTTTAACATCATATTTTATTTAACCCACTACATCCAAAATATCATTTCAACATGTAATCAGTATAACATTGTTAGTATGATATTTTGCAGTTTTGTGCACATTTTCAAAATCCATTGTGTATTTTATCCTTATGTTGCACATCAGAATTTAGCCATTTCCAGGGCTCAGTAGCCACACGTAGGGATTACTACATTCAACAGACCAGGTCTAGATCATAAGAATTCTTGCCTTGATAAGCCCGCTTCAGGACATTTACTGATTAAGAGAAGGCTTCCTCTTTGTCTCTTTATTTTCCAGATCATGCACATTTTTGGCATCCATTATGTTTTATAAAAGTAGACTACAAATGGTAATGATGAGAAATGCCAGGTTTTATTATAAGAAATTGTTCATAAATAGGAATGACTTTGTGTTTTCAATCAAAAAGTAAATAATGCTTGCATGGAAATAAGGGAATCAGATTTTCCAAAGGAAAATTGAACAGTGGGGTGCAAGAAGAAAACAATTATGTACTTTTTGAATGTAGAGATGTGCTGTTGCCTCTAGAAATACAGTGATTTTGAACTACAAGAAATGTTAAGTCATAGCACAAAATCATCCTTTGTGGTATTCTTATCTGAAAAAATACTTAATAAATGCCTACCTTCATGTGGTTAGGATTGAACACCTCACCAGTTAAGATTAGCCTATCACACTGGAACTTCCAAGGCCACAGGAATGTGAAGGTATGAAAATTTAGGGGTTTTCTGAAATACCCACCTCTCTTACCTCTCTCAAAAATGGTTTTGTTTCTCAACTTTGCATTGTTTGGGGCAGCTTTTCTTTCCCTTTACTTTTCAATTCAATTTGACGTAATCTTGAGGGAATAGAAAAATTGGTAGAGAGAGTACATAATTGCCCAGAAGATCTTTCATATCCATGTAAAGGGAAATGTAGTTAATATTTCTTAAGGTTTTCCTTGTTATAATATCTAACATGGCATTAATGGATATACACATGAACACAGACACAGATATGACCAAAAAAATTGTAAAAAATTGAAAAGTCCTCAACATTGCTGACATGTCTGGAACCAGGCTGTTTTGAGCTCAGTAATTCTCTAGTGGGTGGTCTGTGCCACAGTAGTGACAAGTCTGGATCCTTAACCCACTGTGTCACCAGGGAACACTCAGCATAGCATCTTTTGAGGATGCACCTGCCTACAAAAAGGGACATATTGTGTTCCTATATCTCAAGGCATTTAAAAACTTATTAATAGGTAATTTTAATTATTAAAATTATTATTACATATAAAATATATATAGATTTTAGTAGGCAAAATACCATATTACATACTATATAAAGTAAGTCACCCTCATTTGAGAAATTACAGTTTATTCATTTCTTTAAAAACTATCCAAATATTGATTCACTATCTTTTGCTCAATTTAGTATGTATAAATATCACCCAAGGTGCATGAGAAATATTGATTTCCAGATTTCAAATTCAGTAGATATGATGTGGGACCCAGGTATCTGAAAGCATTCAAGCTCTCTCAGGGGATGTTGAAAATCATACTTAGAGAGCCATGCCTCCATCTATTTGGACATCAATCAGAATCAGGTGTAGGGATTGCTACCTTTACAGATGGATGAGCTTAAGGTCAGATCAGTTAATAAGTGTTAGTTGCTTGTCTGGGCAAGACTTGATTAACTGGTGCTTTTAATATTTTAAAATACTGTACTGCCTAATCCAAGCATTCAGCACCTTAAAAATCAATAAATAATTTGCATTTTAGAAAGAGCAATGAAAATGTTTAATGTAATAACATCATAGTCATTGGTCATTAAAAATGCTTGTCTCTTTTTAGCTGCTAACTATGAAAAATGGAAATGAATGTAGATATTTTTTCTAAATTTAAATGAGCCCTCTTAGAGAGAGCCTATTTTTTTACTTGCTAAGGTAATCCTTAATTTATATTATTCAAGAAATTCTCTTATTTTTTTAAGAAATTCACTTATTGTTTGAAATGAAAAATTACCCTTTGGCTTACTAAGAAATGGTAACTTTTTTTCTTCAGGTATATTTTGCAAAAGTATCTATGTGATAGATTTTATCAGCTCAGCTCCATCTATCAACAGGTAGTTTTAAGTATTTGCTTCTAGGCAGAATTGGTGACAGGCTCTGATAATTTGATCTTATTCCAGTGAACAGAAAGACCACATATTTCAGATCCTCATAGCTTAATATGACTGGACCTCCAAAATTTAAATTTTATTAGCCTTTTAGTCATTGTATTTGCTGCAAATTATATCATATGTTTTGTAGTGGAGGCAAGAGTCAAAGGGATTGACTATTCACAGAAAAAGAAATACTTCATTTCTCTATTATAGAAAATTATAATCTTACTGTCTTCATAAGAGAAAATGGAGATTAGGAGTTCCCATTGTGGCTCAGTGGTTAACGAATCTGACTAGGAACCATGAGATTGCAGGTTCAATCCCTGGCCTCACTCAGTGGGTTAAGGATCAGGCAATGCCTTGAGCTGTGGTGTAGGTCACAGACGAAGCTTGGATCCCACATCACTGTGGCTGTGGCATAGGCCAGGGCTACAGCTCCAATTCGACCCCTAGCCTGAGAACCTCCATGTGCTGTGTGTGTGGCCCTCAAATACCAAAATAAATAAATAAATAAATAAAAGTGAGACTTTTAAAAAATAAAAAATAAAATTAAATACTTTATTTAATGGGAGTAGTTAAGGATTTTTAATGATATATGTGACCTCACTTTTATTTTAGAATATTTACTTTGCAGTATCCAAGGGTGAAAGTGAGAGTCTCTAATTTTTCAGAGAAATTTAGAACGAAGCATTAGCAATTCTTAATATCTGAATTTGTTCCCTGGAATGGACCATAAGCTATAACAACATCTAACCTTAGAACTACCATCAATGTGTTCATAACAATTAAACATTTTTCATTTTGAGTACCAGGTTAATAAGAAAACAGAAAAAACAACCAAGTTTATTAAGTTTCTCTAAAGTAACCAAAAATTAAGGATGTAGAAAACTAAGCTGAAATGCTTACAGATTTATTTTTGAAGAACAAGTTGAATTATTTTTCTGACTATAAAAGAATTATATGCTTATTATTAAAAAAAAAAACAGGAAAAGATGAACAATAAATTAACCAACCCCATAGTCTATAATGTGGAGATAATTACTATTAAAGTATTTCATTTCTTTATGTGTAAGAAGTATACATGAATATTTTTACACAATTCAGATGTAAAATTTTATATGCTGTTTTAATAAACTTCAACTCTAAATCATAAAGAATGTCATTCACTTATATTTCCACCTTTTTAGTGTTATATAATATACCAATGAATTGTTATAATTGATTTGAATAAGTTGGATCATTCAGGATCCCAAGTTTTTACTGTTGCAAATAATGTTATGATTAATACCTTTATATGTTTATTGCATATGTATCATTATCTATATTTCTGTAGGATAAACTTTATGAGTATGGCAAAATTACCAATATTTCTCTGCAACTTAATATGTATTGTCATATGTACATTTGCAGTTATACAATAATATCTGTTGCCTTATGATACATAATATCTATTGCTTTCCACCAAGATTGTGCCAGTTTAAACTTATACCCCAGTGTTTTTAAGTTCTAGTCTCATCACACCTCAATAGAATGCTGAATTTCAATACATTTTTGTATGAGAGTACTATTCAAGTAGTCTTTAAAAGCAGCAATTAAATGAGGTCAAAAGGAAGAGCCTGACTTAATCTGTGAAAAATATGACTTTACTGTTAATTAACTGACCCCAAAGCTTGGTGATATTTTTCCTGATTAGCTCTTAGACCCTGAACTTTTCCTTGTGCTTAAGCAAGTCAGGCTAATAGGGAACATGTAATGGCAATCACTAATTGCATCAGGTATTTCTAATCAAGGTCTCGTCTTTGCCCATTTTCCTTTTTGTTTTTTTAAACTTGCAGTTTTCTGAGGGGTTGACTGTACCAGTTATTATCTCTTTGCCCTTGTCATATTTTATAAGAGACACATATACACAGAGACATTTGCCAAAGATAAACTGGGTCAAGGTCATCTTTCTTTGGGTTGCCAGGATATGATATACAGTGTCCAGAGTTTAACCACGTATTATTATTTGTTGAAAACCCTCTCTCCTACTGCCATTTTACTTAATATGTGGAACCTGGTGTGGGGATTATAGGGAAAAAAAAACAAGTTTCATTTGAGTGTTGCTCTACTATATGCATCCAAACTAAGAGGTTTAAAGTTCTATCATATTTAGTGCAAGTGATTGAAACTATTAAAAACATCTGATTGCTCTGCATTGTTATTAACATTACCCATGCTGTCTTCTTGGTCTATAAACAGATTTGTTGGTGCTTACCATTTTGTCTCCTCTGACATGCCCATAGGACTTGATCTGGTATTTGGGGGAACTTAATAGAATTTAAGTGAAGCTGAGAAAATAGTGGTATAGGTTTATCATGGTTCTGAAAGCTCTTAACAGACACGGTGTAAGGTAGCCAACCACAGCTTTGTATTATCCAACTGCCTACTTGAAGTCTCTACTTGAATATCTCATCTCAGATTTTATGAACGCTTATTCCTAAATATATTTCATCTGCTACTTTAGTGACCACTACTGTTGGCAACAATATCCTCTTAAATTTTAGTCCAGTAATCCTTTAGCCATCCTAGGATCTTCTCTTTTTCTTATATCCAACACCTAATGCATGAAGGAATCCTATTTGTTCTGCTTTCAAAATAATTCCAAAACACCATCATTTTGTATCACTTCCACTCCTACACTGATCCGTACCATCATCTCACAGTCGAATTATTGTTGGGTGAGACAGATCATAACCATTGCTTCTCAAAACTCTGTAGTTCATTGCTCTTTGTTTCACTGAGGATAAAGAAAATAGCCTAAGGTGACCTTGCCACCCTTTTCCCCTCCTTTCCTTGCATGGATCCTCTCACTCACTTCACTCTGGAGTATTCTGCCCTCCCTTCTTTACCTTTGCCTCCAGGTCTTTGTGCTAGCAGTTCCTTTTGCCTGGAATGCTCTTTCTCCAGATAACCACCTGACCAAATGCTCACTTTTTTCAATTTTTTTTTTTTGGAGAAAAGTCATCATTTAATGAGGTCTAGTATGACCACTCCATTTAAATTCCATCCCCAGTACTTCAGGTCCCTGTTACTCTACTTCTAACACTTTTCTGAAGCACTTATCACCTTCTAGACTATATGTAATATATTTATGTACTATTTCAATTCTTTATCTCCTCCATCAAAAACTAAGCTACATGAAAGAACATTTGCTTGTCTTGTTCATTGATGAAAACTCCAAGAGCCTAAAACAGCACTTTTCATATGAAAAAGAGCTGAATAATTTTTAATAAGGCCCCCAAAAAACACAAACAAAAATAAACTGACAATCCTGAGGCTAAGCATTAACCTTTAAAATGCTTATTAGCTTTAACAGTGATGTATAGAGATACAGCTGCATGAAAACATGCTCCTGCCTTTTCCCCTTTACTCACAGACTCTTTTTTTTAAGATATTCTTCTTTTATTTAAAGGTTTTTTTATTATATTGATGCACATTGTTCTGTCAATTTCTTCTGTACAGCAAAGTGACATAGTTATATATATAACTTGGAATATATATATTCTTTTTCTCATTATCTTTCATCATGTTGCATCACTAGTGATTGGACAGAATTCTCTGTGCTATATAACAGGACCACATTGCCTAACCATTCTTTTTTTAAAAATCATTATTTCCCCCAATACAACTATTTTTACTGCTGTACAGCATGGTGACCCAGTTACACATACATGTACACATTCTATTTTCTCACATTATCATTCTCCATCATAAGTGACTAGACATAGTTCCCAGTGCTACACAGCAGGATCTCATTGCTAATCCATTCCAAAGGCAATAGTTTGCATTGTATTAACGCCAAGCTCCCAGTCCACCCCACTCCCTCCCCCTCCCCCTTGGCAACCACAAGTCTGTTCTCCAAGTCCATGATTTTCTTTTCTGTGGAAAGTTTTATTTGTACCATATATTAGATTCCAGATATAAGTGTTATCATATCATATTTGTCTGTCTCTTTTTGACTTACTTCACTCAGTATGAGAGTCTCTAGTTCCATCCATGTTGCTACACATGGCATTATTTTGTCCTTTTTTATGGCTGAGTAGTATTCCATTGTGTATATATACCACTTCTTCCTAATCCAATCACCTGTTGATGGACATTTAGGTTGTTTCCATGTCTTAGCTATTGTGAATAGTGCTGCAATGAACATGCAGGTCTTTTTTAAGTAGAGTTTTGTCTGGATATATGCCCAAGAGTGGAATTGCTGGGTCATATGGTAGTTCTAAGTATAGTTTTCTAATGTACCTCCATACTGTTCTCCATAGTGGTTGTACCAGCTTACATTCCCACCAACAGTGTAGGAGAGCCCCACTAGCATTTGCTATTTGTGGACTTATGAATGATGGCCATTCTGACTGGTATGAGGTGGTATCTCATGGTAGTTTTGATTTGCATTTCTCTTATAATCAGTGATGTCAAGCATTTTTTCATGTGCTTGTTGGCAGTCTGTATATCTTCCTTGGAGAAATGTCTATTCAGGTCTTTTGCCCATTTTTCCATTGGGTTGTTGGCTTTTTTGCTGTTGAGTTGTATAAGTTGTTTGCATATTTTAGAGATTAAGCCCTTGTCAGTTGCATCATTTGAAACTGTTTTCTCCCATTCTGTAAGTTGTCTTTTTGTTTTCTTTTTGATTTCCTTTGCTATGCAAAAGCTTGTCAGTTTGATTAGGTCCCATGGGTTTATTTTTGCTTTTATTTCTGTTGCTTCAGGAGAGTGACCTGAGAAAACATTCATAAGGTTGATGTCAGAGAATGTTTTGCCTATTTTCTCCTCCAGGAGTTTGATGGTATCTTGTCTTATATTTAAGTCTTTCAGCCATTTTGAGTTTATTTTTGTGCATAGCGTGAAGGTGTATCCTAGTTTCATTGATTTGCATGCAGCTGTCCAGGTTTCCCAGCAATACTTGCTGAAAAGACTGTCTTTTCCCCATTTTATGTTCTTGCTTCCTTTGTCAAAGATTAATTGACCATAGGTGTCAGGGTTTATTTCCGGGTTCTCTATTGTGTTCCATTGGTCTGTCTGTCTGTTTTGGTACCAGTATGACACTGTCTTGATTACTGTGGCTTTGTAATATTGCCTGAAGGCTGGGAAAGTTATACCTCCTTACTTGGTTTTTGTTCCTCAGGATTGCTTTGGCAATGCTGGGTCTTCTGTGGTTCCATGTAAATTTTTGGATTGTTTGTTCTGGTTCTGTGAAAAATGTCTTGTTTCTCTTAATGATTCCATATTATCTCCTTTGGTTTTCATCCAAATTTCTGCCTTCAAATCTGTTCCATCAAGACCAGCAGTAACTTCTGTTTTGGAAAATTCTCATCTTTCTGACCTCTCAGAATCACTAAAAATATTTATCCAGTGTTTTCCTTTGAAACCTTATTCTCATGGATTCTATATCATGGTATTCTCATGCTTCTTCTCTATCTCAGGTCTCCTATGCTGGTTCCTTCCCTTCTGCTTAGACTCTAACTGTTGAAAAGCTCTAGCACTCTGTCCTGGGCAAGCTCTTCTTCCCTATTGATTGACCATTTCTAAATTTTCAGTTATATCTATGCAGTTATTACCTGCTGAGTGTCTATTTCCATCCTAGGCTTGAGAGCTACATTCATATGCAGAACTGTCTACTTGATACACTGCCTTCCTCATTCATTAGTGTACCAACATTACCTTTTACCCTTTCCAGCACTTAAATGGTGTGCAAAAAATTTTTTGAATAGATGGATAAATTTATAAATAAAGAATAACTGAATTAATTAACCACACTAAGCATTTTGATAGTTGAACATTTATTCATTTTAAAACTTTACTAAATAAGATATTTTCAGGCAGTTGTAATATCCTTTTTGTGCACATATTTGTGATGTTGGCCATTTTATGCAGTTCTAAGGTAGTGGGAAATTGCTGGGTTTCTTTTTTTTTATTATAGTTGATTTACAATGTTGTGCCAATTTCTGCTGTACAGCAAAGTGACTCAGTCACACTATCTTTTTTACATAGTATCTTCCATCATGTTCTATCCCAAGAGGTTGAATGTAGTCCTGTGCTATATTGTATGACCTTATTGCTTATCCATTCTAAATGTAATAATTTGTATCTACTAACTACAAACTCCCAGGCCTTCCTCCTTTCCCTTGGCAAACATAAGTCTTTTCTCTACGTCTGAGTCTGTTTCTGTCTTTTTTGTTTTTGATTTTACAGAAGGAGAAACTGAGATACAGATCGATTGTCCACTATGGCTGGTATTCTCTACCTAGGCTCACTAAATCCCTCTTCAGAATTGCTAATGAAACTCTTAGCTCACCTCTAACCATTAGCCCACACCTCTTGAATAGAATCAGTTTACTTGTGTAAGAGAATATAATGGTATGCACAGGACTATTTAGTTGGGTGCTTTCTGCTTTTTCTTAAGATACAGGATCCTTTGCTATTTTGGTATCAGAGAACTATGGTGCTAATATTAACTGGGTCCTCTGGGGACTAGATAATGAAAATTTTAGAAGGATAACCAGGAAGCAGGTTTTCATTTGGATAGACCTTCACTATTTGGTCTTTGGATAGAAATCTGCCACTTACCAAGATGAAATATTTATTTTCATTTTTCAGAGATGCAAACCCAAATAATTCCACTCAAGTTTAAAGAACACATTTCATTTAATGAGCAGGGAGACTTAAGACTATTTATCCTATTGATGATGATCACCTTCCTAGTGGAGTGAACCCAACAAGAGATATGACAATATCTTAACCAGACTATTCATTAACTATTTGTACAAGGGAAGAATAATTAGCATAATTAAAGGCAAACTTGCCAAAACACTGCAAGGGTGATCAGAGAGCCTATCTTTATCAGATGAAAGAATGTGGCTACTTAGAAGTTACAGTTACCAGAGGCTGAGATGAAAGCACACATTGGTGAGACAGAAAATTTACCACAGAAATGATTGAATAGAAACATGAAAGAAAACACACTCCGCATCCAAGCCTAGGCCTAATTGCACAGAGGAACTATTCCATGAAATGCAATTAAACTTCTAGGGAGATCAAAGCATTCTTCCACAAGGGAGGTGTAAGGGCAAAGAAATATTCCCCTTACAATTAAGAAGCATTACCAAAATTTAGAAGAAAATCCAGAATATCTCTCAAGATTCAAAAAAAAAAATAGTGAATTGAGCATATAGGATAGGTTGTTTGTTATGATGGCACAAGTATAAAACATAAATAAATGTAATTAGCCCAAGATACTCTAGCTGGTAAAATAAATTACCCTGCATTGTAATTAAATGTCATCTAAAAGCATCTTTATAATAATAGTTACTTCATTTTATAATATTTTTGAAAATTAAATTTACAACACTGAGTAGAAGTGATTCATAATTCTCTGTTGTACTCAAATACAGATGCAATATTCATAGTGCATTTGCAGTGCTAGTCTTTTGAATTGCTTGGAGTACAAAAGCAAAGGCAATGAAGTCATGCAAAGTAAAATGGAGGAACATATTTTGTACTTAGAATATATACACTAATACCTTCCCCATTGAAGGTTTTTCTTACCCAGAATCCTAGTTAATTTGTATTTAACTTTCATTTCTAGCTTTTTCCTGATAGTGAAAAAAGCAGAAGGCAGGTGAAGTGTTGCTGAAACTCAACCTCTGTCCATTGGTGCCAAATAGGAACATGAAGACAGAGTTTTGGGTGAAGGAGAAAAAAAATAGCTTTTATTGCTTTGCCAGGAAAAGGAGGCCACACCAGGCTAATACCTTAAATACAGTGCCCTCCTTTAGGAAGAACTGCAGAGACTTTTATAGTCTAAAAGGAGAAAAACAGGGTTTCAGGTAAGAAATAGGGTTATGGCAAACATGCATTCTTTTTTCAGGGAATCTTAGTCATTGAAGCTGGTGTCAGGAGATCTCAGTGAGATCCTGGTAGTGGTCTTCTAGGTTATGTTATCTTGACTTTTCTTAGAATAACAGTATTTATAAAAAGGGATATTGATCAGAGATTAGAACAAACAAGAAAAGTTCCTGAAAGTGTCATGTGCTAACCCACAGGCAATTGTGCTCAGGGCACCTATTAGCTCATGGTTGAGTGTGTTTAGGGTGCAATCAAGTGAGGGAGAAGGAGGGGCTCCACGCTATTCAGTTTTAAAATATTCATTTCCAGGAGTTCCCGTCGTGGCTCAGTGGTTAACGAATCCGCATAGGAACCATGAGATGGCAGGTTTGATCCCTGGCCTTGCTCAGTGGGTTAAGGATCTGGCATTGCTGTGGCTGTGGTGTAGGCTGGTGGCTACAGCTCCGTTTCGACCCCTAGCCTGGAAACCTCCACATGCCACGGGAGCGGCCCAAGAAATGGAAAAAAGTCAAAAAATAAAATAAAATAAAATATTCATTTCCAAAGGGAGCATAAGGAATATAACTTTTCTCTTAGGTGTATAAGATGCCTACATCATTATATGTATCCCTTGAGGAGGAACCAGGACCATGCTTCAAGGCTGCATTATTGTTGCTTAACTGTTCCTCCCTTGTCTCTGCATTCCATCCCTTCCCTGATCAGCAACTGTCTGAACCTGCCCTTGGAGCTCAGGGAAGGCCATGAAGGCTGAATGAGGCCTATTTCCTAAGGATAAGAAATGAAAGACACAGAAAGGCTTTTGTGCCCAGGAGCCCCACAGTTCCCTGCTTCGTTTCAGAAGTATAAGTTTTGTTGTTGTTGCTTGTTTGATGCAAACAAGCCTAGGAGAGCTGACAGAGATCAGAAAACCCAGAGTCTGATTCTGTTAAAGAAAAATATGGGGCTTATGGTGAGTGATTTAGTAAGGAGATATGTACCATGCATTGTGTTAAGACCACACAACACTAGATTGTGATAGAGGAGTTGAAAATTAGTGACTCAATTATAACTCACAGGTTAAAAATACAGTTTTCCAAGGCTCTCAAACAATTAAATGACTGTGTCTGGACCAGTTAGGATACTAAGACTGGAGATAATAGTGCTATGTGAACAAGTAAAAACGTAATAATTAATAGTAAGAAATATAGAGTATATATTCTTTCTGTCTGTCTGTCTTTTGTGTATCAATAGTACATGACATTTTTATTGCTGAGTAGGTTTCGTAGAATGGATATACCTCAATTTATTTATGTATTCATTTGTTGATGGACATTTGAGTTGTTTCCAGTTTGGAGCAATTACAAATAAGGCAGTTATAAGCATTCATTTACAAGTTTCTATATGGATTTATGTTTTTTCTTCCTGTTGGTAAAATACCTAGGAATATAATGGCTAGATAATTTGGTAAGTGGGGAGAGTCAATATTTTAATACTACTGAGTCTTCCAACCTATAAATAAGGTATATATCTCCCTATATTAAGATTTTTTAAATTTCAGAGCAATGTTTTATAGTTTATCGTGTATAGATATTTTACATATTTTCAGATATATCCATAAGTATTTTATACTTTTGATGCTCTTGTCAGTATTTTAAAATTTTATTTTCTCATTGTTTATAATTTGCAAACAGAAATACAACTAAGTTTTGTACATTGATTTTATATCTAACACTTCACCAAACACAATTATTAATTCTACTACCTTTTTTTGTAGATTCCATCAGATTTTCTACGTAGATGGGATGCCATCTGTGAATAAAGAGAATATGACTTCTTTCTTTTCAATCTGTATACTGTTTATCTCTTCTTACTTTATTGCACTGACTAGAAATTCTAGTATAATGGCAAATAGATGCAGCGACAGCTGACATTCTTAGCTTTTTTTTTTTTTTCGTCTTTTCACCTTTTCTAGGGCCACTCCTGCAGCATATGGAGGTTCCCAGGCTAGAGGTCTAATTGGAGCTGTAGGCGCTGGCCTACACCACAGCCACACAACACAGGATCTGAGCCACCTCTGTGACCTACACCACAGCTCACGGCAATGCCAGATCCTTAACCCACTGAGCGAGGCCAGGAATGGAACCCGAAACCTCATGGTTCCTGGTCGGATTCGTTAACCACTGAGCCATGACGGGAACTCCCTGACATTCTTATCTTGTTTCTAATCTTAGGGGGAAGTACTCATCTTTTCACCATTAAGTGTGTTGTTAGCTGTAGGTTTTTCATAGATGCTTTTTATCAGGTTGTGGAAGTTTCACTTTATTCCTAATTTGCTGAGGGATTATATTGGTCATATATGTTGGATTTTATAAAACACTTCTCTGAGATTGAGACTAAGATATTTCTCACCTTTAATCTGTTAATATGGCAAATTATGTTGATTAGTTTCAAATGTTAAACCAACCTTGCATTCCTAAGATTAACCCCATTTGGTCATGATGTATTATTTCTTTTACACATTGTTGGATTCAACTTGCTAAAATTTTGTTTAGAAGTTTTGTATCTATGCTCCTGACAGATTCAGGCTATAGTCTTCATTTCTTGTAATGTTTTGTTATGATTTTGGCTATCAAAGGAATGCTGGGTAATATAAGTAGTTGAGAAGTGTTTCATATTTTTTAGTGTTTTGAATTTTTTATAGAATTGGTATGTTTTCTTTTTTGGATGCTTGGTAGAAAATACAAGTGAAGCCATCTTGCCCCGGAGTGTCTTTGTAGGAAGGTTTTTAACTACAATTTCAATTCCTTTAACATAATGTTTCTAAACTAGAGCAATTTTGACCCACTTGGGGAACATTCTGCAATGTCTTTAGACATTTTTTGGTTGTTACAACTGGTGGGAGGGAGACTTTTGCAGACCTCTAGTGAATACAGACCAAAAATGCTTCTAAACATCCTATAAATGTGTAAAATAGCCTTCCTAACAAAGAATTATCTGGCCCTAATATCAATAGTGCTGACTTTGAGAAATCTTGCTTTAATGGATGTATGACTATTCAGGTTATCTGTTTGTTCTTAGGTGAGCTTTAGTAGTTTGTGTCTTTTAAGAAATGTCCATTTTATGTACATTGTCAAATTTATTGGTATAAGGTTGTTCACAATATTCTCTAATTTCCCCCTTATTAATATTTGTAGAATCTGTAGTGTTATCAACTCTTTCATTCTTGATATAACTAATTTGTGTATTCTTGGTTTTTTCCCTGGTCAGTCTGGTTAGAGGTTTATCAATTATATCAGTGTTTTCAAGGAACCATAGTTTAGTTTCATTGATTTCCTCTACTGATTTTCTGTTTCACTGACTTCCACTCTGTTCTCTATTATTACCTTTCTTCTGCTTGGTTTGAGTTTAATGTGTTCTTTTCTAGTTTCATAAAGTGGAAGCTAAGGTATTTATTCAAGACCTTATGTCTTTTGCATTGTATGGATGTAGAACTATAAATTTCCAAGTACTGTTTTTTTTGTTTTGTTTTGTTTTTGTTTTTGTCTTTTTGCCTTTTTCTAGGGCTGCTTCCCACAGCATATGGAGGTTCCCAGGCTAGGGGTCGAATCGGAGCTGTAGCCTCCAGCCTACACCAGAGCCACAGCAACATGGAATCCATGCCGTGTCTGCGACCTACACCACAGCTCACTGCAACCCCAGATCCTTAACCCACTGAGCAAGGCCAGGGATCGAACCCGCCACCTCATGGTTTCTAGTCAGATTCATTAACCACTGCACCATGATGGGAAATCCCCAAGTACTGTGTTAAAAAAGATATTCTACACATCCTGATATGTTGTCTTCTTGTCCATCAAATTCAAAATATTTTTTAACTGCACTTTGATTTTCTTGTACCCAGAGAATATTTAGAAGTTATGCTATTTAGTTTCCAAATAATTGGGTGTTTTCTGAGTATTTCTGACTTGTCTCTATTTTAACTTCATTGCAGTCAGAAAACAGTTTTTGTACTACTTAAATCCCTTAAACTTTATTGAAATTTGTTTTATGGCCCATGATATAGTGTATCTTGGTCAATTTTGAAAATACTTGTTCTGCTGTGGGTTAGAATGGTCTATAAAAGTCAATTAGGCTTGGGAGTTCCCATCATGGTGCAGTAGAAATGAATCAGATTAGGAACCATGATGTGGGTTTGATCCCTGGACTATCTCAGTGAGTTAAGGATCTGGTGTTGTGATCCTTACAGGAGCTGTGGTATAGGTCACAGACTGGTGCAGATCCTGCATTGCCATGGCTGTGGCTGTGGCCAGCAGCTGTAGCTCCATTTCAACCCATAGTCTGGCAACTTCCATTTGCCTTGGGGGAGGCCCTAAAGAGAAAAAAAAAAGTCAATTAAGCCAAGGTAATTGATAGTGTTATAGAAATCTTCCATATTGTTATATCAATTGTTGTATCAATTGTTCAAACCAGTTAATGAGAAAGCATTACTGAAATCTTGAGCATAATTGTGCATTTGTCTCTTCATTCTTGCAGTACCATTGGTTTTTGTTTATGTATTGTAATACTCAACTGAGTATTAATTAAATGTTTAATATCATTCCTCTTGATAATTTGATGCTTTTATCCTTGTAAAATGGCTTTCTTCCTTGGTAATATATTTTGCTCCAAAATCTCCTTTTCTTCGTATTTGTATAGCCACTCCAGCTTTTAATAGTGTTGGGATAGCTTATCTTTTTCTACCCTTTAATTTTTACCTAGTTCTGTCTCTATATGTAAACTAAGTTTCTTGTGAGTAGCATATATCTGAATCTTGCTTTGTCATCCAGTCTGACAATGTACGTCTTATAATTGGACATTTAGACAATTAACATTTAATGTAATCATTGATATGGTTAAGATCTTATTTTGCTGTTTGTTTCTATTTGTGCTTTTTCCTCTATTACTCGATTCTCTTTGATAAATTAAGATTTTTTAATTATTCAATTATCTCTCCTTTATTAGCTTATTAGTTATAGCATTTATTTTGTGTGTTTTTTTTACAGATAACAATATACATTTTTAACTTAGCACACTCTCTATTCAAGTGATATCTCTTCACATGTAGAATAAGAACTTTACAATATATGTATTTCCCCTTCCCAGCTTTTATGTTATTGTTGTCTTATATTCCACTTATTTACATGTTATAAACCTCAAAACACATTGTTTTGTGTTTATTTATTTGTGATTATCTTTTTTAAAATTTAAACAATCTAAAAATATATTTGTCCTTGTAACTACCATTTCTGGTGCCCATCAGTCCTTGCATAGATCCATATTTCCACTTTATTTCATGTTCCTCTTTCTGAAGGACTTTACTTGTAGGTGAATCTGCTGGTGGTACTTTTTTTCACCTTTGCACTCTTAAAAAAAAAAACATTTCATTTTTAAAGTGTTTTTGCTTGATATAGAATTCTGGGTCTCTCACTTGCATTTGCTTCTGATAAGAAACTGATGTTATCATTTGTTCCTCTCTATATAATATAAAATTTTAAAGATTTTCTTTTTATCATTAGTTTTGAGTAACTTGATTTTTTTATGTGCCTTAGTGTAGTTTTCTTCATGTTTCTTATGTTTGGGGTTCATAGAATGTCTTGGATCTGTGAGTTTATAATTTTCTTTAAGCTTGAAAAGTTTCATCCATAGTTTCAGACTTGCTTTCTCTCCCTCTGCCCCCACACCTGACACACACTTCTCCTGCAGGGACTTCAATAACACATAGATTAGATCGCTTTAAGTTGTCCCATAGCCAATGATGTTAACTTATTTTAAAAATTCTTTCTCCTGGGAGTTCCTGTCGTGGCGCAGTGGTTAACGAATCCGACTAGGAACCATGAGGTTGCGGGTTCGGTCCCTGCCCTTGCTCAGTGGGTTAACGCTCTGGTGTAGGCCGGTGGCTACAGGTCTGATTCGACCCCTAGCCTGGGAATCTCCATATGCCGCGGGAGCAGCCCAAGAAATAGCAAAAAGACCAAAAAAGAAAAGAAAAATTCTTTCTCCTCACTTTAATTCATTCTAGATAGTTTCTTCTGTCATGTCTTCAAATTCATTCATCTTTTTATCTGTGATGTTCAATCTTCTCAATTATATCCAATGTCTTTGAATCTTTTTATATTTTCCATGTCTCTGCTTTTTTTTAAATGCAGCCTTATTGAGGTATAGTTTACTTTCACACAATAAGATTTACCTGTTTTAAGTACACTTCAATCATTTTTAGTACTTTGTGTAGACATATGTTTTCATTTTCCTTGGTTAGATAACTAGGAGTGGAATTGCTGAGTTATAAGGTTATAATTCTCTCCTTAACATTCAAGAAACTGTTTATTTTTCAAAGTGGTTGCACTGGTCTACATTTCAACCAGCAATGTGAGACTTGTGACTATGAAGTGTCAATATATTCATTCCTGTGAATATGAAGTGATATCTCATTAAGGTTTTAACATGCTTTCCCTAAAGACAAAAGATGTTGAACATTTTTCACATGCTTATTGACCCTTTGTATACTTTTGATGAAATGTCTATTTAAATATTTTGCTCATTTTTAATTGGGTTATTTGTCTTGTATTATTTTGAATTGTAAGTGTTCTTTATATGTTTTAGGCAGAAGTCCCTTATTGGATATATGAATTAAAATATTTTCTCCAAGTCTTTGTATTGACTCTTTACTTTTATGATAATATGTCAAAGTTTTTAATTTTTCTGAAGATCTTTGTTTCATTTTTCCTTTATTACTTCTGCTTTTGGTATTGTATGTTAGAAATCTTTACCTACCTAGAATCATGAAGATGTATTCTTGTTTTCTTTTAATAAGTTTATAGTTTTAGCTTTTACATTTCTGCCTATAAGCCATTTTGAGTTTGTTCTGGTCTACCTACCTTTTAGAACAGCTGAAATGTAGTTATAACCGTTTTAATCTTTTCGCTTGCTAATTCTAACACCTGTATAAGTTCTGTTTCAATTAAATGATTTTTTCTTCTCATTATAAGCTATATAATTCTGCTGTTTTGCATACTTAGCATTCTTTGATTGGATGACAGAAATTGTGAATTTTACCCTCTTGTATGCTGGATATTTTTGTATTCTTATAAATATTCATAAATTTTGTTTTTATAATCAAAAAGTTATAGTTTTTAATAATTTTTATTGGAGTATAGTTTACTTACAATGTTGTATTAGTTTCAGGTGTACAGCAAAGTGCATCAATTATACATGTACATGTACTCATTTTTTTCCCATATAGATTATCATAGTTTATGTAGCAATATTTTTTTTATTTTTGAGTGGTATATAAAATAATAATGTATTATATAACTGACTGAATTTTAGATTCAATGAAACATAATAGGTACTTACTGTATATGTTAATGGGTCATTTATATATATATACCTGATCAATATATTTCTGAATAATAAAATACTAGAATCGAGAAATGAAAAATCTTGAAGTACAGATACTGCTTTCATGCCAGAGAATGGTAATAGCAATGTGATGTCGCTGTATCAGGGAACTCTATAGTCTATGCTAAATTATTGCTCCAATATAAAATTTCCAAGCATTCACCAATGTCTCTTGAAAATATGAATGTTTTGAGGGGAAAACGAAGTGACTTTGTAGTGGCTGTAGTGTAGAAGAGAAAGAATGAATACGAGGGGGAATATATCAATGAGATATAGAATTCATCAAGAACAGAAACATGTGACCTGAAATTGCAATAACAACTTAGGTTCTTAAAATTTCTGTACTTTTGGGAAGGCTATTGGGTACACTTAGCCAGTTTCATTTAATTTTCAAAGAACAGAATGATATCATCTGATACCTATTTAATACTTTTTTTGTACACCTATTACATGCATGCACTTTATTATGAAAGTTATTTTAGATGATGGGGAAAAAAAGCAAATGACATTGTACCAGATCTTAAATTAGTATATTTGTATATGTATAAATAGTGTATATATATATATATATATATATATATATATATAGTTAAAAATACTGATGTCTAGACCATTTTCAAAAATATAGTATACAAATAAGTTGTAAGAATTAAATAAACCTTTGATTCCAAAATAAGCAAAGGTCATCAACCTGAGAATTCAAAGAGAGAATTCACTACTTAGTATAGATCCATCCTAGCAATCAAAGACATGCAAATTAAAACAATGTGGTACTTTTTAATCTCAACCGATTTGCTTAAACATATAATATCTAAATAGAAAAAGTGTATTGATATTCTTATATTTAGCTAGGAGCATTCTAAATTGATGTAATTCTTTTGGAAAGACAAATAATAATGACCACTTTTAAGCTTTACTTTGTGCTAAATTTTAATATCTTAAATTTTAATATTTTAATATCTTTACATAAATGATACATAGGAGTTCCCACCATGGCTCAGTGGTTAATGAATCAACTGGTATCTATGAGGATCGGGGTTCATGAGGTCGCAGATGCGGTCAGATCCTGAGTTGCTGTGGTGTAGGCTGGCAGCTGTAGCTCCTATTCAACCCCTAGCCTGGGAACATCCATATGCCGCAGATGCAGCTCCAAAAAGACACACACAAAAAAAGATATATAGTAGGTGGTATCATCTGATTATACAGTAAGAAACTGCATCTATAAGATTTTAAATTATATTCTTAAGGCCACATAAAGGAGTGAATTAAATTTATATTCAGGTCTATGGTTCTAAAGCTTGTAGTCTTTCAATTTAATTGTTAATGTTTACACATTTTGAGCCAGTAATTTCCCTTCAAGAATGTCTTTAAAACAATATAAATATTTAAAAATAATCATATAAATATCTTAAATAATGTGGAATATAATATATAACAAAAATGTGAATAATTTACTGGCATTGCAATAGTGTATAGTTAAATAAATCTTGATGTATGCACTTAACGTAATATTACCTGGAAGTCTTTAAAGATTGTTGAGATGTAAAGAAGTATAATAAGAGCTTAGTGTAAAATCTATATAAACAGTATTTTTGCAAATATATAACATATGCTTATGAAGATTACATAGTTATATAATTGATCATTGTTATTGAATTGGGCATTGAATTATGATTTTTTCTCTAATTTTCAAACACTTTAATGTTATTTTATTACATTTGTAGATTTTTTAAGATAAGTACAGAGCAGTTGACAAGAAATCCCAAAGAGCACAATGAACAAGTGTCATGGACTTTGAAACAAGGTGAAAAATGATCATTGTCGTGATCACGAGAGACCATAAGAGGGACTTCCACCTGGCCTTGAGGAATGAACAGAATTTAGATATATAAAATGCTGGTTTTTCCAAGGCAGGTCTCTGAAATTATGTCAAATATCATATATCATTAAAAAAAAAAAAAAGCAGAAGGAGCTGGTGTTTGGGTATCCAGTAATCCATGTGGGACTTTTGCCTTCTCACTGTGATGGAAATAGGGTTGGCCTGGGGACTTTAGATGAGTCAGTGAAGGAGACATGATGTCTCAATTCTTCATTCTGAAAGATTAAATTTTATCACACCCCTCTTCTTACTCTCTGTCTTGCCTCTCTTTCTTTCCTCTCTTCTTGGAAATAAGAGCATGTGATTTTCAGTAACACTGAAAGAGTGCAGGAAGGAAGAAAATACTATTAGAATACACTCGTTTCTTCTGTTGATCCCTACACATCATTCTCAGATGCAGGTCTGCTTGGAGTCTCTGGCCTGAGCACAAGTCATGAGTGAATTTACTGGGGTACTATGTTTACTAAATACTAATCCATTTTACAAGATAAGTGATCTTTACCAATAGGAACAGATCTTGAGAACAAAGCCAATAGGTGGATCATAGGTAGTTTTGATCTATGCAGATCATACAGTTTCACTGAGGCAAGTCTTTCTAAATGTATCTTTTCATTTGACTACAACAAATAACTCATTTTTTGAGTCTAACAAGATATTGAAACACTGTGTTATATGTGTTTTTAGGTGAAATAAAAGCAATTAAAAGGTGAGGTCCAGGAGTGGAATTGCCATGAGTGTTCCAATTCACGTGTTGATAAAACATACAAATAACATTATAATTATTTCTCCCAAATCCTCACTTTCATTGAACAGTAAGTGAGCAGTAGGCAAGTAGGGTTGTTTTTAAAGCAATAACTTGGAGTCACCTTTATTCATCACCTACCTGGGAAGAAGTGAAAAGACAAGAGAAACATTCTACCCATTGATCTTAAGGGGCCATATAGCATTTCCTTCTCTCCACACAGCCTCCCCACCCACTGAATAAAATCACCATCATGGAATGGCACTTTTTTCTTGCTTAAATTTGGTTTTAAAGTGAAGCGTAACTTTCTGAATAATTATTTTGAGCTTGTAAATGGTGTCTCTCTATAACCAACCAAGCATATAACAAGAAGATGAAGATGAGACTTATTTTCACTTCATTTCACTTCTTTGTAATTGACAAGCTCTCGCTGGGTGTCAACTTTAAAAGATGACAAATCCTAAATCTTAGAGGACCCAATTCAATAGTTCAGCTTTCTAAATTGTTTGCAAATTAATCTACATTTTCAAATGAGTCAGGCATGAAATATAAGATGACATCTATATTACAAAAATATTAATTTCCTTGTCTTTCTCTTTTTCCCAAAGACAAAAGGTATATTTAAAATGTTCATTTTGTTAAGAGATTGTAAAAATGAACATATAGGCTGCATTTTAGCAACTTGGCTTTTTCTTTTTTTTTACACTAATTCATTTCCATCTACTTAAAAATGCAAGTTATTCAGTTTGTAAATGTTCTGTGTGCTGATGAGAGAAAAATTAAATTTGTAATGTATTTTCAATATGTTACATTTTCAAATGAAGGTTCATTTAGGTTCAAAAAATGAAATGATAATTTGAGCTTTGTTGATTTAAAGGATAGCCTGAGCCCTGAGAAGTTAGCCCTTGCTTCAGTTTACCCATCTGTAAGTAAACAATGCTGTGTTTTTTCTCTGCAAGCAAATTGCATATTTTTAGTTCTTAACTGAACTTGCCATAACGCTGTCAGTGGTCTAATTTACTGAAGGGTATAAAATAGGAGATAGACATTGTGGAGTTTTCCATTCCTCTAAAATACAATTTCAGATATTTTTTTTTTTTTGTCTTTTCTAGGGCCACACCCACCACATGTGGAGGTTCCCAGGCTAGGGGTCTAATCGGAGCTGTAGCCTCCGGCCTGGCCTATGCCAGAGCCACAGCAACTTGGGATCCAAGTTGCGTCTGTGACCTACACTACAGCTCACGACAACGCCAGATCCTTAACCCAATGAGCAAGGCCAGGGATCAAACTCACAACCTCATTGTTCCTAGTCAGATTTGTTAACCGCTGGGCCATGACAGGAACTCCTCAGATAATTTTTTAACTTCATTGATTAAACATATTTTTTTGCCCAACAATTAACTCCAATATCACTATCAAAATAAATTGATCTAAGTTAATTAATGATCATTAGAGGACAGTCAAATCATATTTCTCTTAAGGATATCACATTTCAGATAACACTATTTCCTTAGTACTTTAACCTACTCCATTAAGGAAGGCTAGGAAAATGTTGGCATTTCAGGAAATACCAAGTAGAAGAATTTCCAAATTGTTTTAGATATGAAATCCTCTTGACCAGCTGTAACAATTATCATCATCAAATTTTAATGGATATAAAATTAATATAAATTAAACAAATTAATCAAAGCAAATATACATTTATATTAGCAGGGTCACTACCCCTCTGGGACAGGAATCCATGACCACTAAAGCAATTAGGTCACAGTCAAATTCAACAGAGAATTGTTTGTTTAGGAATATTAAATAAAAACATATATTTATAGAACCAAGGGAAACTTTACATTCACCTCATCCAACTTAATTATTTTTACAGAAAAACAGAGGCTAGGATAATCAATATAAATCTAAAGTGGAGAATTTTATGAAAATAAGTACTGTAAAATAGTCTTTTATATATTATGCACATTTCATTATGTTTTTTATCAGTGAAGAACATAAAGGTGACTTCTTATATACTAATAGATTCATGTCTGAGAACAAGACTATAGCCCTAACCACTGTGCCCACACGGTTAAGCCTGGTAAAGGGATGGCCTAAAAGCTCAGCTCAAGTTGCTGATTCAGCTGCTGCCTTCAAAAGGGGGACAGAATTTTTATCTGATGTAAGTCAATGAAGGGAATATAATTTAATACAAAATTCTGGGTTGAAGAACAGAAGAAGAAACCAGAGACTCTAATTTTGGGTTCCAACACAATTATGCATGAATCCTTCTTTGATTTCCCTGGTTCTAATATTACCGTTTCACTAATTAAAGTTGAATCTCTTGACTGAACATTCTTCATTGAACTATGTTGAATGTATTTCTAAAATAACTCTGTCTCACCCTGGCTACACTACACCAATAATTTCTGTATCCTGCCATTTGGACATGGTGTCCTGAATCCAGACAGTGTTAGTTACACTTATGGGTTATGATGATTTGTTTCTTATGCTTTCATGTCCATTCACAAATTTTATCAGTAATAGAGATTATTATACTTTATAATATAGTTATTCGTAGAGGTGTCTGCCTTTCCTTTAAATTTTGTGATTCTTGAGACCACGAATTTTCTTTTTCCTTAAGGCCAAATAAGCACCTTGAACTGAGATTTTCAAATCCCAGTTACAGTTTTCAAATTGTAAAAAAAAAAAAAAACAAAAAAACAACTTTTTTTTTTTTTAGCTGAAGGAATGAATGAATGTGAATACATTTCCAGGGTTATCAACTGTCCTTGCAGTCTTCCAGATAATTATCTTCCTTTCAGTTCAGTTCAATTCTTTCTGTTAAGATTTTATTAAGTATATATATATATATATATGTATCTAAAAGGTTAAGTCACTTTTTTTCACTCTCCCTTGAGATCTTTGGTGTTGGGCCATAGCTTCCTCTTTGAAATACTATTATACAGACCTAGCAGCCATTTTGCAGAGCTGCTGTTTCTGTTTCTTTCCTTTGCCTGAAAGAATAAATGAAGTGAGGTTATCTAAGGAAGCAAAGACACTATTGTCAATTGATGAAGGTTTTTGATATCCATCCAAGTAGTTTTTCTCTATTGCTTTAATAAAGGTTGCTTGTTCATGTTATTATCACCCCCAAATATCTGTACTTGGAAGATCATTAAAATACCCAGTTAAGAAGATCATTCATAGATTAATGGCTAGTAGAATACATTTATGAAAAATTCAAAAAGATTTATTAACTATCTGATAGAGATAAAATAACTGCAGATTTGGATTTTTTTTTTTTTTTTGCCAGTTCTGTGCTCCCTCTATAGCCATGCTCTATAGTACTACTACATCTCTGTTCACTGAAAGGTATTGTGGACAATCACACATCTACTTTAACATGGTTCTATTTATTTGATGTTCAGAACTTTCTTGTGGAAGATAAAAGATAGATAGTAAATATTTTCAGCTTTGCAATCCATATGGTCTCTGCTGCAGCTACTCAACTCTGCTATTGGAGCATGAAAACAGTCATAAACAAATGCATAAAGAATTCAACAATCAAGTTTTATAAAACTTTATTTACAAAAACAGTTGGAAGGTTGGATTTGGGGTCATCATATCATGGGTTGCCAATTCTTGGGTCTTCTTTTCCAGTGTTACTTCCTACCACATTGTAGTAGCCTTTCAGATCTAGGACAAAACCCAGTTATGATTCTAAATCCATGCACTTAAAGTATTTTAACCTTTTATTATAATTTGTATGTATTCTTAGCCTTGGTTTTCTTATTTGTGGAGTAATGATAATGTGTCCTTTTTCTGTCTTATAAGAATGGAATTATCCTGTGTGAAAAATTTTTCTCATTTGTGAAGTTCTATGTAAAGCTAGCATAGGGATTATTTTGGTGACCATATCCATGAAATAATTAAAAAATTTTACGCTATTTGTCTTAGAAATGGGAAGTTAATATAATAAAAGAATCATAGCATCTCTGGTGATTTTTTTTCAAATGTTATAATAGCAAGAGGGAATAAACACATGCTCTAATAGCACCCAGGTATTAGATGGCTACCTGGGACATCTTTGACTTCTTGGTATGCTAATGTTATAGTCATTCATCCTTAGTGAGTGACTCAAGAATTCCTTATGGTGAGGAACTGTGAGTTCTCACTTTGCACACCGTTTCTAATTAAGAAATAAGTAAATGATTTTAAAATGTCAAGGAATTTGGTCCAATGGTTATGTTAGCATAAATAATTTTATGATTCTAATCATAACTTTCCAGTCTGCTCTGATCATTTCTAAGCATATTTTACTCATTTCTCAAAGTCAAGAATTTATCTTTAATGTGTAAAACTGCTTTCTTTAAAAAAAAAAAATACAGCAGCAGAAGCCAGGAAGAAAATGGAGTATGCATTCACTGAGCTGTGAAATGTGAAGATCTATTCAACTCCATTAACTGCAAAATATACATCATCCACTAACGTACTGGACAATGAATGACTCTATATGGAGCGCTACATGTCCAAATTACTGCAAGATGAACACTTTGGTAAAGGTTAGATGCTGCAGATAACTGTTTACATATTTTAACAGAAAGGTAAGCAGAGACGATCTTGCAGCCCTTTTACAACTTAATGCCATCTGATTCCAATAAGCACTATAGGAATTTCAGAAATTCTCTGAGAAAATCATCCAGGGGAGAGAAGGGCTAAATTATTTGCAATACTTTTCATTTCAGAAAAGTTGTAACCTATGTCAGCATTACAGTGATTTTTATCTATTAACCTATTATTAAACACTTCTTATGTAAATCATGTGAATAAAGGGAGTAAACATAAAAATAAATAAGTAGGCTTTCCTGGAGAGCAAAAAGCTTAGTGACATTTTGTCAATATACAATTTAGTAATTTTAAAGAGAAATGATCCATATTTGTCCAGAGGGGTATTGGTTTGGATTGATGTAGCCTGATCCATTTCAGACCCAACCCTGAGGTGATGCCTCTAATTCCTGTGTTATCCAAATTCACAATACACCATGCAATTTGGTCAAGACTTGCACTTACTATTTTAAAAGTTATCCCTTCCAAGGTAGTTTCCCAACCAGGTATTAGCACCTGAGACATTGCCAACAGAAGGTGTCTGCACCAGTGTCCACGATAGGTGGGAGTTGGTCTGGCTGCAAACTGGGAATAAAGCGTTAGCACCCACAAGGGGTGGGGCAAGAAAAAGTGAGTTAATAGGAGAAAGAAAGGAATAGAGCAAGGAAAAAACCTCAGAATCAGGGAGAAGAGTGTAGAGATTAGGAGTTCTGTCCTGGAGCTACCTGGAGCTGCTGTTCTAGGACCATTTTCTTGCCTTATCACTGTCCCTTCATGGTCCACCAGCTGAAACTGACAGTACTAACAACTCGAACCTAGCCAGAACAGATTGGGACTTGAACCCATGGGCCAGGACTGAAACCCAGCCTAAACCCAGATTGGGACTTAAACCAATGGTTTTATTTTATTTTATTTTATTTTGTCTTTTCTAGGGCCACTCCTGTGGCATATGGAGGTTACCAGCAAAGGGTCCAATCAGAGCTGTAGCCTCTGGCCTACACCATAGCCACAGCAATGCAGGATCCGAGCCACGTCTGCAACCTACACCACAGCTCATGGCAACACCGGATCCTTAACCCACTGAGTGAGGCCAGGGATCGAACCTGCAACCTCATGGTTCCTAGTAGGATTCGTTAACCACTGAGCCACGACGGGAACTTCACCAATAGTTTTTAAATTAGAATCACTCACCCTGTGTCTGGACTCACTGATGTTCAGGTTCTTCGTGTCTCTGTGCAGAAGGAATTCAGCAAGAGACAAAGTGATAGGCAAGAAATAAATTTATTAAGATAGGACACTTGTGAGTGGTGCAAGCGGGCAGGCATGGAAGCTCTGCCATATTTGTTTTTATTTTTTAAATACTCTCCTAATTATTTTTATGACATACCAATATTTAGAAAATTCTTGCAAAGATAATAAATTATTCTTTTTTTTAAAGTAAATTCTGGAGATGGAATTTCCAGAATCAATTTTGTTTTTCTATTGAAAGATGGATATTTTCTGAGTTTTCACAGGAGGAAAATACTAGAGTTGAAGAGGTCACCATAATAATTAGCAAAAATGTTTATGTGCATAAATGGTAACTATTATGAACACTAATAGATAAAATGAGTAAATGAATCATATCTCTCATGGAATTTATACATACACACATATGCACACAGATTAATGTGGGTGCATATATGAAATCAGGTATTTATACAGAGAACAATAAATAATTCAAAGCAACATAGGCAAAGTGACAAATAAATAGTAGTTGAAATAATTGAAACAGGAATTCAGAAAGACTAATATTTGCATTACGTGTAATAAAAGGCTAGCACTTACTGTGTGTTTACCATGTGTTCATCACTCATAAGTGCTTTCTTTGCATCACTTATTCCTCACAACCTCCTTATGAGATAAATTTTGTTATTACTACCATTTTCCAGAATAGGAAACAGTGGAGAAATTAATCAATTTGCCCTAGTTCACATAACCATAAAGTGGAATAGCCAGCATCTCCACCCAAGTAGTCTAGCTGCGGAGTCCACCATCTAAATTATCAAGCTATACAACCTCTTTCCCAGGAATAAAGTTTACCAATACAAAAGCCCTTGACTTTTGTCTGATTGATTTGGAAATCCTTGTACTATACTTCTTGTAAGAGTTCTGACTCATGTGGTCTATTTTGAACAGCTCAGCATTACATACATTTCATACGACATCTCTAAAGTACATGCACAATGTGTATTTTTGAAAATTTGGTTAATAAGTGGATATTTCGAGTTATCATAAGGTGATATTTGCCCTTATCAAATTACTTGTTGCCACTTTTGAAAGCAGAATTTACACAATTATTTAAATTTTTCATCCTTAATTGGAACTAAATCTTAGCATTAATCCTACATCCCAGTCACGAGAAAGACCTCATAAAATTAAAATTGATCAGCCAAAGTTTGAAACCACTAGCAGCCTAAAAGCTACACCTTTTACCTCATTCACATTTTCACTAGACTTGAGCCAATTGAATTTAAGTGTAAAAGAAAAGATATTTATGATCATATATGAAAACCTGAAAATGTATCATCAGAGATT
The DNA here is from genome assembly GCF_016906955.1 of Phacochoerus africanus. Taxonomy (NCBI): domain Eukaryota; kingdom Metazoa; phylum Chordata; class Mammalia; order Artiodactyla; family Suidae; genus Phacochoerus; species Phacochoerus africanus. Next base: position 135,647,962 of record NC_062545.1, read on the forward strand.
GTACCTAGAAAGTAGGCATAATTCATAGTTCTATAATGTTATCTCTCTTGGAAATTTATCTTCCCCTATCAGTGCATAATACATAGGTTTTTTTTTACCTCATATGGTAGGTTTTTTTGATGCTGATTTTTCAGATGTTCTATATTAAATTCATGTACTTCCTGTATAACACTACAATATTTAATCCTACGTGTTTAAAACCTATTTAAACCTTAGAAATACTTTTATTATTTATTCCAAGTGAAAAACAAAAGATTTCCATCCCACTTTTTGACCTTCTGTGAATTGTCTGACATAGTAAGAGGTCTATAGTGTAAACTATGACCACTTAGTCAATAGAATTTATTTGTAAAGCTATCACCAATTTTAATCTAGAGAGAACTAAAGATTAGTCAAAAATAGACACATGGTGTTCACTTTGGCAGCACATATACTACAACTGGAACAATATAGAAAAGAGTAACATGGCCCCTGTGCAAGGATAACACACAAATTTGTGAAGCATTTTATATTTTAAAAATATAGACACATGGTGTATACATTACTTGTTTTGAAGGAAATTTCCAATGTCTACAATTATGATCTAATATATAAATACTTCAAAGGTGTTTTTACATAAGAAATATCAAGCCCTTTCAAATGTCTTAGCAAAGCTCTCTAAAAATGTCTTTTAAGAGAGCAACAGTAATAAAAATCATCTCCATACAAAATGATAGGAAGAGGAGTTCCCATCATGGCACAGTGGTTAACGAATCCGACTAGGAGCCATGAGGTTGCAGGTTCGATCCCTGGCCTTGCTCAGTGGGTTGAGGATCTGGCATTGCCGTGAAGTGTGGTGTAGGTTGCAGACGAGCCTCGGATCCTGCGTTGCTGTGGCTCTGGCGTAGGCTGGAGGCTATAGCTCCGATTGGACCCCTAGCCTGGGAACCTCCATATGCCGCGGGAGTGGCCCAAGAAATGGCAAAAAAAAAGACAAGAAAAAAAAATGATAGGAAGAAAACACAAAAATGTGAATAGTAGTTACTTGTGGGTATTTTTTTTTCTTCTCTCCCACCTTTCCATATTTTTAAATTTTCCTGCAATAATCTGAAAGCAATTACACTAAAATCTGGATTGGGGCATTAGGTGGGAAAAAATTGGGCAGAATTTCATCTTGTTTATCCCACAAACATGTTTTTGTTTTAGAAATTGTCATATCTATGTATTTCAGCTGGTAAAGATTTTATATTTGAATTAAAAACTGCCTACTAGCTATAATTTATCTGAAATGCATTTAACTAAATGGAAGTGGAAACCCCATATTTACTCCATATCCACTTTATTAATACTTTCTACAGTGCAGTTCAGCTTTGGAAACAAGTTTTTATGGAATCTTAACTGTAGCATCTGAAAAATAAGACAGTCTCAATTTGATGGCTTTCTCTTCACCAGTTCTTCGAAGTATAATGTCTATGTATTTATATCAATCTCTTTAATGGCACCAATCATTTTTGTGGGGTCAGGGCTTTGCTATAACATAGACTAGTATGGTGTAATAATTTTCCTTTGTTAGCGCAACATAACTAATTAAGTACTTCCTTTTAATGTTTGATTGAATTTGGTAAAAACCATAGTTCAAACAAATGAAGGTGTGTCACTGACCTGGGTTTAAGGAAATCACTTGATGATGCCACTGAATTAGTTCTTTTCCTCCCTCTATTTTTACCAAGATATGAAATATCTCAAGCTGGCTTTAAATAATAAAAGTCTATTCATAAGGTGTTTATTAAATTGTGAACTTTCTAGCTCTGATGCAAAATTTGAAGGCAAACCAATTTTCTTTGTATATGTTAAATATATATATGATTTATATAGAAATTTTACAGATTTTTCTTCCAAATGTTATTAAATCAGGACAACTGCTTATGTTTCCATTTATCATAGTGTCAGTTTATTTCAGTGTTGTCATGTGAATAATAGGCAATCAGGATTGAAAGTTTTTCAAAATTGCAGTCCTCTAGATGTTACAATTAAATTAATTACGAATCCAGAATAAACAGTTCTTAATCACATAAAACAGTTCTGCCACATTATACACTTTTGTGATGATGTGAATTGAAAGTCAGTGGAATATTTTTTTAAATAAATAAAGCCGCATGTTCACAAAGCTCTAGCTAACCCCTCATTAATAAACAGATGCACTGAAAAAGATGTGCCCCAAACATCTGCTCTTGCTAAAAATGACATCTTATTTTTCAATTTCAATATTAACAATTCGAAAATCTAAATAGTACTTATTTCTCATTTTTATATGAACAATCAACAGCTCAACAAATCTTAAGTACTTTATTCATGGGCAAACTAGCTTGACAAATGGGTTTTTCTCAGGAGAGGTTCAAAGAGATAAAGACAGTCAGAGTGTCTTAGTCCATTTGGGCTGATAGAACAGAACACCATACGCGGAGTAGTTTATAAACAGCTGAAATCTATTTCTCACAGTCTGGAGGCTGGTAAGTCTAAGGTCAAGAAGCCGGCAGATCCCGTATCCAGTAAAGTCCTGCCTCCTATTTTATAAATGACCATTTTTTCACTGTGTCTTTCACATGGCAGAGAGGCAGGGATTTTTCTGAGTATTTTTGGTCAGAGCCCTCATTCATGAGGCCTCTGCCTTTATGAACTATTCATATCCCAAAGACTCTACCTCTAAAATAAGGTCACATTGACGATTGGGTTTGAACATATGGACTTGTGGGAGAGACACATATTCAACCTGTAACTCAGAGGATAGCAGACCTTACAACTATTAAAGGAGAATTGTGTGAAGATCCAGATCCTATAGTCCTGGAGTTATACATAGAATAGGATGTGCCATTATTTTGGGTCCTATGTCTCCTGACAGGTAGGGAGATGACAGTTGTCAGCTTTCAATAGCAGCACTAAGTTAAAAGCAATACCATTTCTTTCTCAAACCCCATGTATTACACTAAAAAAATTACATTGACTACTATAAACATTCTATTGGTGCTTAAGATACCTTTACATGTGTTCTGCCTATATTTCTGAGAGTTACTTATCAATTATTTTTAATCTTCTGTTTTAGAATGACTTATATTTTGATTTATGCAAAAGATAGTTTTTACTTATTCAGTGTTATTTATCAATAAACCTATTATGTGACTATATTCTTCTAACTACCAGCCTATATAAAATTTTTAAGAATTCTATATTCTACTAGGAGAAATCATCAAGGAAAACAACAATTATATTACAGAATATTGGCAAAAGGTACATACATAGGATATTCTAGGGGAAGGCCGTATCAAGGAGCTAAACTCAGTAGGCAAGGTGAGGTATCTTGGAAAAAACTTTGAATGAAGTTTGAAGGATACAAAATATTTAGAAGGAGAAATGTATTCTATGCCAAGGGAACAGCACACAGACCGGCTCAGAGCAGTGAAAGAGCCTAAAGAGAGCATTTGAGAAACTCAGAATAAATGTTATATGTCTGAGGAGAAGGGCATTCACCGAAATAGAAGGGGATAGGGCCAGAGACCTAGGTTAAGTCCACATCAACAGAAGCTTTGTTCCTTGATCTAAGTTAAAACTTTGCCCATAAAGATATGAATAGCTATTAAAGAATTTTAAGTGAAGGAATAATATTGAAGGATTTGTGTCCTGATCAGTAGCTTTGTAATTTAGGCTTTAAGCAATATGGATGGGGTAGGGGTAGGACACTGTAACAAGTATCT